>NC_064614.1:674234688-674537719 GCF_023898315.1 Schistocerca nitens | reverse complement strand
AAGTTCTCTATAATTGCAATCCAGATTAAAGAGCTATTATCGTTACAATCAGAGAAAGTGGTCTCTTTGCCAACTAGCTTGTTATTGAATTTGACTTGAAGTAACATTAAGGCTTCTTAGGTAACCGTTTTCAGTAATCATGTTATTCAAAAATTTTAGAGGTGGTAGCCATTATGTTGCATAGAACTATCACAGTTCACATCCAATTTATCTGCACGTAGAAGTCAGTTTCACAAAAAAAATTTAACTTTATTTCAGTAAAGATAAAATAATTTCTGAAAAATTAAAGTTATATGGCTCCAGGGCACGCGACCGAAATCTCCATGGAATAACATTTGTTACACAGTAACAGTCATATTGTAAGGTAATAGCAGGCTCTTTCTGTGTACAAACTGCATGCTGGTACGTTGAGGATGCAATCAAGTGGTAAGTAATACAACTTACTTGGGCACTGAAGTGGAGTAACACTTAAACGTGTGTCCTTTATGCGTGTATCAAAATTACAGATCAGTCCCCTTATTCCCATTGCACTTTGAAAGAACTTGCTGATGGGTTTTGATCGCTTCGATTATAAGTAAACTCCAATTAGGTGGTAAAAACTACTTAAAAATTTTAGGAATTCGTCCAGGGAAGTTTTAATAAAGTGCAGAATGAGTTTTTTTTTCTTTCACTGCTCACGCGTAAACGAGCGACGGGCAGCATCAGGACAGAAACTGGCGGTCGAGTAGCAAGCAACGAACGAAACAACCACACGTGAACAGTTTGATTCTGTATAGTAATTCTACACTACTGCAGGTAAAGGCTACTAACTAAATTTCACCCACATTTGTTATATTAGTAGCAAAAAAGTGTTCTCTCGATTACGAAAAAGTTGTATATTGGATTCCATGTTGTCAGTTTCGAAAGAATTTTGTAGACAGGTGAAACGGAAATTCGGCAGGTTTGATTACAAGCCTAAGCATCCAAATAGCAGGCAAGAATAACATACACAAAAATGTAAAAGAAACAGAACGTAAGTTGGAGTGTACCTCCTTCAGTGAGATGAAGTAACAGAATGTGAGATTGTAGTGTGCTTGTTTCGGTAAAACATATTTTGTCTGGATATGAAGGCAACCCTAATTTATCTGACAAAGACTAAATCCAAGTTGTTCTGAGCGTATGACTGCGTCTTGTTTAAATAATAAACAACCTTCTCTTGCAGGCATCTGTCTTCAAATTGACTAATTTTAAAAAGCCATAAAAGCCATCCAGGTGCTATTGTGGCAAAGTCAATAGAGTTGTCAAATGGCTAGTCCGTCTTTCATACACGGGTTGATGTATTCGAGACAGTCAGCTAGAGGATAGTTACAGGCGAAAACTCACACAAACACAGCTTTCAGGAACTGTCGACCAACAGGTCGACTGTTTTCACTGGGCTGCTACACCGAGCGAAGGAATAAAAACTGAATTATAGAAATGTTGCAGGAGCCACTAGGAAATGCTTGAAATGCATGCCGTTACGACACCAGTTGCCTTCTGGTTCTTTATTCATAAATAATAAAGCTTCCAGGATTAAATACTTGATCTTCACTTAATACAAGTGGTGCCGAAATATCCTTGCCACATGACTGCTCTAGGGATAGGGACCCAATAGTAAACATTCCCTGGATTTTCTATATAGCAGAGATAATCAAGCAGACAAAGGTTGTAATAAAAATGGTTCGAATGGCACTGAGCACTACGGGACTTAACATCTGAGGTCATGAATCCACTAGACTCTGAACTACTTAAACCTAACTAACCTAAGGACATCACACACATCCATGCCCGAGGCAGGATTCGAACCTGCGACTGTAACAGCAGCGCGGTTCCGGACTGAAGCGCCTAGAACCGCTCGGTCACAATGGCCGGCAAGGTTGTAATAAAGTGACCTCGTTGTGGATTGGCAGGAGCCAACCCACGGAGTTTGGAGGAAGCCGAAAGGCACGCGTTTAAGCTCACGCAGGCTGGCGTGAGGTCTGGAACAGGACAAGGTATTTAGACTTCAGAAAAAAGGTGGTACTTGATGGAATACTTAACTTTAATCCATTAATGTTGAACGTAGCTCTTGTCTGTACATTATTTACAGTCTCAATAGCAACTGATAATGGCGCCTTGCTAGGTCGTAGCAAATGACGTAGCTGAAGGCTATGCTAACTATCGTCTCGGCAAATGAGAACGTATTTTGTCAGTGAACCATCGCTAGCAAAGTCGGCTGTACAACTGGGGCGAGTGCTAGGAAGTCTCTCTAGACCTGCCGTGTGGCGGCGCTCGGTCTGCCATCACTGATAGTGGCGACACGCAGGTCCGATGTATGCTACCGGACCGCGGTCGATTTAAAGGCTACCACCTAGCAAGTGTGGTGTCTGGCGGTGACACCACATCCCTCCCCCGTAAATCGACGGACGGTTGTGGCATAAGGCTTCCGCCCGCCGTGGGGAGGACCCCATGTTGACGTATGCGACGAGGTGGGGAGCCTAACAACAGGCGAGGCTGTGCCACCCACACCCTGCCATTCGGACCGAGGGGAGCTAGGAAACGCCTGAAAACCAGCTCCAGGGTGCACGTCAACATGTGGTGTATGCGCCCGTAGAGAGACAGGAGGGGCCGAAGGGTCGACCTCCATCGGGCCGGGGCACCCGACGGGCGAAGACGACATATGGTCCGTAGCGGGCAAGAGTTCCATGGCGGAGGACAACTGGTCACGGGAAGCGATCGGTGGCGCGTGACCCAGGGAGGCGCCTGGCGGTTGCAGCGACGCGTCCACTGCGGGTGGCGCCGGCGGGAGAACAGGCGGCGGCGGCGGCGCGTCACCATGGGGCAAAATGGAAGGCATCGTCGGTAACAACTGGGGCTGAGGCGAGCCAGTAGATGGGTCCCCAGGGCGCTGACCGGACGGCACCGTCGCTGAAAGCAAACGGGGAGCGGCAGATCCCGTGCGACGACAGAGGCGCAGCTGATTGAGATGCCGACGCACCTCACCAGAGGCCCCCAAAACCAGATACATATCGCGGCCGAGGCAGCGAAGAATGCGCCCTTCGAGCCACCGCCGTGAACCTCGATAGTTGCGGTAGTAGACAACGTCGCTTGGAGCAAAAGCAGGTGTCTGCCGCTGCACAGGAACCTGATGCGGCGGATGTAGCAAAGACATCAAGGTTCGATGAGAGCGACCGTGGAGCAACTCAGCCGGCGAGCGACCATCTCGGGGCTGAGAGTGATACGAGGACAAAAAGAGCAATAATGCGTCCTCCCGAGAATGCGACTCTTTCAACTTCAACATCTGTGACTTGAAAGTCCGGACCAGTCGTTCAGCGGCACCGTTTGACTGAGGCGAAAACGGCGCGGATGTCAGATGTTGAATACCATTGGCCTTGCAGAATGACTGAAATTCTGCGGACATGAATTGTGGGCCATTGTCGGAAACAATAGTCTGCGGAAGACCTTCAATGCAAAAGATAGCAGATAACGCGTGGATGGTGGCAGAAGACGTCGTGGAAGACATCCGGACAACAAAAGGAAAATTAAGAATGAATCGACCAGAACCAACCATCGAGCATTCCAGAATGGACCAGCAAAATCGATGTGTAAGCGTTGCCAAGGGGAAGCGGCTTTTGGCCACGCAAAGAATTGCCGCGGTGGTGCTGGTTGTTGTTCGGCACACACCATGCAAGAAGAGCACATTTGTGTAATCGCAGCATCGATTCCGAACCAAGTACAGTGCTGACGAGCAAGTTGTTTCGTTCGAACTATATCCCAATGTCCTTGGTGGAGAAGCTGTAAGACAGAGGACTGTAACGAACGTGGTACCACGACCCTGGACATTATCTGAACGCAACAGCAAAACACTACGTCGTACAAAAAGTCTCTCCTTGTGAGCAAAAAATCGTCGAACCAACGGATCCCCGATCCGTAACTTTGACAAGGGCCACTGAGTAGTAACGAAACGCAGAACGGTAGCAAGGACAGGGTCGGCAGCTGTGGCTGTAGCTACACGACGAAAATCAATTTGAAACGATTCGACCACGTCATCGGTTTCCGCATCAATGAACATGCAACCAAGTTCGGAGGAATCGAATGCTCTGTCCTCAGCAACAGGCAAACGGGACAACTCATCGGCGTTTCCGTGCTTAGCAGTGGACCGATACAAGATCTCGTAGCGGTACTGCGAGAGGAAAATAAACCAGCGAATGAATTTCTGCGCTGTACGCGGAGGTACAGGCTTGTTCGGATGAAAAAGCGATCTCAAAGGTTTGTGGTCTATGATGATGGTAAAGTGACGACCATACAAGAAATCATGAAACTTAGTAACACCAAATACGAGAGCCAATGCTTCTTTCTCGATCTGTGAATGATTTCTTTGCGCAGACGAGAGCAATTTGGACGCAAAGGCAATAGGGCGATCGTGCGATCCATCTGTGTGCGCAAGCACAGCACCGATCCCGAAATCCGATGCTTCCATCATCAACAAAAGGGGTTTCTGGGGATCGAATGGCGTAAGGCAAGTATTGGAAAGCAACGCCGATTTCAACTGGCGAAAGGCGCGTTCGCATTCCGTCGTCCAGACGAACGGAACACCCTTACGGCGTAAGCGATGAAGCGGAGCTGAAATGGAAGAGGCATGTGGCACATATTTATGATAGTAATTTATTTTTCCCAGCATACTCTGTAGCTGCTTCAAATTCTGCGGCGAAGGCGAGTCTTGTATGACACGGAGGTGCTCTGGACTGGGATGTATGCCTTGGGCATTGAGTACATGTCCCCGATAGGGTAAGTCACGAGCAAAAAACACACATTTGTCCTTCCGCAAGCGAAGACCATTTTGTCGCAAGACCTGAAATAATGTTCTGAGATTGGCTAAATGTTCTTCTTCCGTCTGTCCAGAGATCACTATATCGTCCAGATAGTTTGCTGCAGTAGGGACCGACGCACAAACAGTTTGCAGATACTGCTGAAACAATGCAGGGGCGGATGCACACCCGAATGGCAGTCTTTTGAATCGGTACAAACCAAGATGCGTGTTAACCACCAAAACGCGCTGGGATTCTTCGTCCACCGGTATTTGCAAGTACGCATCTGCCAGGTCCAACTTCGAAAAATATTTACCCGGGCACAGTTTGTCAAAAAGATCTTCCGGGTGGGGTAAAGGAAAAGTTGCAATCACTAGTTGTGGATTCACTGCTGCCTTGACGTCCACACAAAGTCTCAATTTTCCGGAAGGTTTTGGCAAAATTACTAACGGTGATGCCCAGAGAGAAGCCTGCACACGTTCAATCACACCTTGTGATTCCAAATCGTTTAATGTTCGTGCGACCTCATCACGCAATGAGTGGGGAACATCGCGCGCTCTGAAAAATTTCGGTTGCGCGTTTACTTTCAGTTCCAAATGTGCTTTGCACGCGTGGGTTCTGATCCCATCCTCGTCGCCAATATTGTTGTGGATTGGCAGGAGCCAACCCACGGAGTTTGGAGGAAGCCGAAAGGCACGCGTTTAAGCTCACGCAGGCTGGCGTGAGGTCTGGAACAGGACAAGGTATTTAGACTTCAGAAAAAAGGTGGTACTTGGTGGAATACTTAACTTTAATCCATTAATGTTGAACGTAGCTCTTGTCTGTACATTATTTACAATCTCAATAGCAACTGATAATGGCGCCTTGCTAGGTCGTAGCAAATGACGTAGCTGAAGGCTATGCTAACTATCGTCTCGGCAAATGAGAACGTATTTTGTCAGTGAACCATCGCTAGCAAAGTCGGCTGTACAACTGGGGCGAGTGCTAGGAAGTATCTCTAGACCTGCCGTGTGGCGGCGCTCGGTCTGCAATCACTGACAGTGGCGACACGCGGGTCCGACGTATACTAACGGACCGCGGAGGATTTAAAGGCTACCACCTAGTAAGTGTGGTGTCTGGCGGTGACACCACAGACCTGATTGTTGCTGTATTCTATATCACGATACGGTCGCAAAATCATTGTTTTTTACTTGAGTCCAGCTTCGAAACTCTATGCTCGTATGAGCTGTATAGTGTCAGGACTCGTCTGCGGAAACTTACGGTAGCTATAAGATGCAGCTCTTAGTGATTTAGTTTACGGTCACATTTTGTTGTGTGTGTGTATGTAATAACTATTCTGTGCGAGCTATGTTCAGCGCCGAATAGTTATTGTTAAACGCAGGAAAGCTGTAACAAGTATACATAAAAAGGCCGCGCGCAGATTCTCAGTTTGGTGTAAAGGGGGAGGGGGTAGTGCTTTTGTGCTCGGTTCCTATTTGAGCTAGGAACATGAGGTACAAAGTTTTAACTTAAGCTATTTGTGTAGCCATTAAAACATCTGTCTCATTGTAATTATGCTACAATTTATTGGGCAAAGTTTGAACGACGAATCGGAGCTGTCGCCCAGGCAGATTGTGCGAACCCGTTAATTCCCTTTGTAGAACAATTTAACTGGGTTGAAATTAATGCTCATCTAATGGCACAATTTGTATGTGTACAGTTAGGATTTTACGTGCAGAAAGTCACAGTCGTTCTGAATTTATTCGCAAAAACAGTTAGCCTTAGATAACTCCAGAATGAAGTAAGGCTGATGGTTCAAAATCTGCCCACCTTCATTCCGACTTCGGCATTTCATTTTCCCAGGCATATGACCTTGATGTGGTGGTGTGACTTGTGTGCTCTGAGGACACAGTATACTATACTGTATACTGGACAGATCCAACCATACCAGACAGATAACGCAGAGGAACTGAACCAACGGCGCCAGACTCAATCAACGCGGTTTGAAAGACAATAAAAACGTCTGTATCAGATGAGTCCTCGCGCTAGTCCCCAAAAATTTACATCGGGCACCAACCAATGTCTAAATTATAGTAGAGTAAAAGTTGGGAGCCAGAATGACATATGCTCGTATCATTGAACAGAAAAGTCGAACACGTCCTGCTAATAGCTTAGGAAGGGAACTAATTTTGCGACTTATGTGGCAGCTTCACAGACATTTGAATCAGAATGTCATGGCAGAGAGCCTTTTAAATTGCAAGGTGTTGATACACCTGCCTGTTGCAGTTTATAGGCTAAGCACCTGATCCTGTGCCCAAAATCCAGAACATTAGTCAGACATACTTAACACTGTATTATATCATATGGCTGAAGAACATACGTGTAACAGCTAAAAAAGCTTTTTTTGTAGGGAATAAAGTATATGGGGGTGGATTTGTACCTTGGGCCACGCTAAAACAACTTTTTTATTTCTGAGGGGGGGGGGCGAGGGGGGAGTTGATTGTTCACCCAAGGGGACCATTTATGGCCAACCCCATCAATGCACACCATGTTATATGTAATGATAAGGGAGATAAGAACAAATAGAGATAAGTTTTTGTGTTTCTAAAGCGTGGGATGCATCTACAACAGGAAGTATCCAGGAATGAGGCGGCATCTACAATAAGAAGTATCCCAGAGTGGGAATGTATTCATCCTAAACATTAATCACATTTTGTGTCGTACTGCACTAGATGATAAATGCCATTGTGGCTGACGAGATGGCATGCGTCATACTATCGACATGACATCGTGTTTATGTTACTTTACTTGATACAGTGCGTTATATGACATGAGATGGGTACTAATGCTAATATGTAAAGAAACCTCGAATATAATAAGATGTTTTGACTTCAGAACATTTTAAGCTACCAGGTAAGTTGAAAAGCTACTCCCCTTTTTCTACATCCCTAACTCTGTCTAGG
This sequence comes from Schistocerca nitens, assembly GCF_023898315.1. Taxonomy (NCBI): domain Eukaryota; kingdom Metazoa; phylum Arthropoda; class Insecta; order Orthoptera; family Acrididae; genus Schistocerca; species Schistocerca nitens. Next base: position 674,529,972 of record NC_064614.1, on the reverse strand, counting down.
ATACATTCGCCTTTTTTGTGATGATAGGAGCGTTTTTCATTCCGGTATACGTAGAGTTGGATTGTTTTTTGCCCCTTTACCAAATTTTTAGCTATACCCGGTGAGAATCTGTCACTAAATACCTAATAATTCTTGTACTGCTGAGCATGCTAGACGAGTGATATACATCACCACTGTTACGTGCGTATTGCTTCCACATTAGTGAGAGTGCGATATTTTGCAGGTAGTCAGTGATCATATTTTTTTATGTTCGAATAGATGTTTTCGTTACTTTGATAACAATCAGTACAGCTGTGTTGCACCACTTCCTACAAAATCAAACACTATTTGCTTACAGCTCGCAGTTCAGAAACCCTCGCCCGTCCGAGGAAACTGCCCCTTCTAAAGTTCGTCTATGTTGTTTCAAATCATGAAAATATCGGAGGAGGGCTGTTTTGGTGAGCCTCTTTGCTACATAAACGTGTTACTGACGAGGGTGTGAGGAGGGGGGTGCTCAGATTCGGCAGCTGCGCAAAATTCGGCGAACATCCGGAACAGCAATTTGCATAACGCCGCAGAACGAAGAGAAATTTCATTTCTGCCTGCGCGAGTAATTCCAGTGCGACGGCGGCTCTCATCGAAATGCGAGCCCAGGGCTGGATGCCGCGCCGAGAGAAAGAGCCGCGCCGAGTTGCCTGCGACGGTCGGTCGGCGGACCGCTGGCGCACGTTCCCCACCACCGGGCGGTTCTGGACGACGGCTGACTGTGAAAGGGCGGCGAGTGAGGGAAACGGGGCCGCAGGAAGGGGAGGAAAGAGGAGCGCCATTACTCTGGCACGCGCTCCAAGGTTCGCCGCTTCTACATCGTTCGGCCATTACAATTAGCTGCGGGGAAAGAAAAGGTACGGAACGACCCGTATCCCCCCGCTATCAGCTCGGCACGGAATCCATTTTGTGCGTGGGCCCAGCATACCAAATCTTCGCCGGAGCCGCCGCCTGCCAGATGCTGCCCCCCCCCCCCCGCCCCCCCTACTGTACGTCTACTGTAAGAATGCGGAACGCTGTTGCGTTCTTCTTTGAAGTGAGACGTCAGTGTACGATTTACATGGTGACTTCTAACTTATGTAAGCGCACTGGCCTTCGTGTTCGTTTTGGATGTATTGTTTATCGTGTTACTCTTTTTTAAGCGACATCACTTTAATTTGATATGTCCGTAAGATTCCAGCATGTCAGAAAGAACAGACACCATTTTGATCCAGACCCCATTCCCGACATTGGCTGAAAGCGGGTATTGATAGCTGAAATTTATGCTTGCTGCAATTCGAACCAGGGTCTCTTACTTACTAGGTATATACTCCAGACACTAATCCATTCGGACACAGTAGTCATTGCATCTGCACGGAGAATCACAGCACACCTCCCGTCAGACCCAAATTCTCAACTTATCCGCACATTACTAATGTAGTGCCCCTTGAGCAATATCGACGTCATACACGGCATGTCGCCGATTCCCGTAAGAGTTCGGGTCTGGTGTGCACAACAGTTCGAGCCTGGCATGCATCTGCACTGAAGAGATCATTGGAAGTCTCGCCTCAGTTGTATCGTGTGTGTATCGTGTGTGGTGCCTTTTCTTTACATGTCAGAGGCTCCGCCTAGCATGCAGGAGACCAAGGCGCGAAATCCGGTTCGGTACAAATGTTTACCTTCCCCCATTGTTTTCAATCAATGCCTGTTTGCTGCCAATGTCTGTAATTCCTCTATTCCCGCTTATTATATACGAGGGTGAGTCGAATTAAAACCTTAAATATTTTTAAAAATATTATTTATTGTGCAGAAGTGGTACAAAGCCGTATCACTTTTCAACATAAAACTCCCCCACGCTCAATGTAAGTCCTCCAGAGCTTACAAATTGCAAAAATGCCTTTAGAAAAAAAATTCTTTTGGTAGTCTCGCGCAACCATTCGTGCACCGCGTGGCGTACCTCTTCATCAGAACGGAACTTCTTTCCTCCCATTGCGTCTTTCAGTGGTCCATACATACGGAAATCACATGGGGCAAGGTCTGGTGAGTATGGTGGATGAGGAAAGCACTCAAAATGCAGGTCTGTGATTGTTGTAACTGTTGTACGGGCAGTGTTGGACCTTGCATTGTCATGTTGCAAAAGGACACCTGCTGACAGCAATCAACGTCGCTTTCATTTGCTTGCAGGCCGCAGATGATTTTTTTAGGAGATCTTTGTATGATGCACTGGTGACAGTGGTCCCTCTAGACATCTAATGCTCCAAAATGACGCATTTTTCGTCCCAAAGGAGAGTCACCTTCCCTGCTTATGGTTCTGTTCGGAACTTCTTTGGTTTTGGTGTTGAGGAATGGCGCCATTCCCTGCTCTCTCTCTTCGTTTCCGGTTGGTGGAAGTGAACACTGGTTTCGTCCCCAGTGACGATTCTTGCTAGGAAGCCATGACCTTCTCGTTCAAAGCGCCTAAGAAGTTCTTCACAAGCATCAATATGTCGCTCTCTCATTTCAGGAATCAGCTGCCGTGGCACCCATCTTGCAGACACTTTGTGAAACTGGAGCACATTATGCACAATGCGGCGTGCTGATGCAAGAATAATCTGTAAACATGCTGCAATGTCATTCAGTGTCACTTTGCGGGTTTCCTTCACTATGGCTTCAACTGCGGCAATGTTGTGTGGAGTCACAACTCGTTGTGCCTGACCTGGGCGAGAAGCATCTTCCACTGAAGTCATTTGCGAACTTCCTACTCCATTCGCAGACTTGCTGCTGTGACAAACATGCATCACCGTACTGAACCTTCATTCGTCGATGAATTTCAGTAGGTTTCACACCTTCACGAAGCAAAAACCGAATAACAGAACGCTGTTCTTCCCTAGTGCAAGTAGCAAGTGGGGCGGCCATCTGTATACTGATACTGCGACGGTATGTGTGCATCTGTACTATGCTGCCACCTGCAGGCCATTCTGCACGCTGTTTGTAGCACGCTTACCAACTTACAGGATAATGGCGCGAAATTTGAATTTGTTATTACAAATTTAAGGTTTTCAGTAGACTCATCCGCGTATAGAAATATAATAATCGGGAATAAAGGAATATGTATATACGTGTGTGTGTGTGTGTGTGTGTGTGTGTGTGTGTCCGTGTTTGGGTGGGTGGGTGGTGGGTGGGCGTGAGGATGGGTGGATGGTGGGTGGGCGTGAGGATGGGTGGGTGTGGGTTGGCGTACGTGCTGGTGTATATACATATAACGATACGGCCAATGATTTCTTCAGTGTATATGCACACAAGACTCGGTATCGGGTGAATCGGTGAAATGCCGCGAGTAATGAGGATGATGTGCAAGGGGCACTGCATTATTAGACTGAATAAGTTGAGAATTTGGGTCTGACGGGAGGCGAGCTAGGGTGGCCCGTCCAGTTCCAGTAACCACTGTGTCCGGATGGTTTAGTGGTCAGAGCATCTGCTCAGTAAGCAGCAGAACCAGACTCGAAGCTCGGTCTGTACCAAATTTCCAACTTTCCGCATTGATTTTAACCAATGAGCGTTTGCGACCCATATCAGTAATTCCTTTGTATCTTAACGAAAATGTAAGTTACCCAGTGACTGTTTAAGTATCCAAGACACATCGAACAGTATTTAGGCCGTCAGTTCGTCGAAACGGACTGCACTTGTACACAAACGAACAAGAAGAACATCAGTAGTACATAATTCAATTAAGCTACTGGCTGCAAGTGGATAGGATCATTATCAATAGGTAGATATCAGCAACATGTACTTAAACAAAACTGAAAAAGTACTGTCAGAAAAATAATATAAAGGGAATGAAATATTAAGGATAAAAGAATTGACGTCTTAGTCTAACCAAAATTTCCAGTCCTTGTCTTCTGTTCTTTGTTGCATATGTTGAGTTATTGTTTGATACTTTAGATCGTATTCCTTTTGAGTGTGGACATTACATAAAGAAAGGCTGAGCCATACCGTGTGTGCGTGACTGACTGTGAGGACAACATTTACAGTGTTCTTCTTTCGGGATGAGCCAGTGGGTTGTCGACTAATAAATTCTTTAATAAATCTTTAAGATTAAGGTCAAAGACATATTGGCCACTCCGCATCTTTATCAGATACACAATGCATAAACATCATTCCAATCATCAGTTTCGATTAACTACGAAGTCAGATGGTAGCCAGTTTAAACGCTTAAAACAAGTGAGCTGCACTGAGAGCAGCGCTTTGCTATTAACTCCAGTACAGAGGTTATAACGCAAACACACAAGACACTATAGACTTTATAAGCATAAAATAATCCCTTAGTTTGTAACAATTTGATTTTCATTAATTTCAAATATTTAAGGTATTTTCCACTGCAAAATTGTTTGTTTTAAGAATTTAACTGTGAGTATAATTTTGCCTCTGGAACCTTGTTCTAATTAGACAATCTACTCCACTCTTGAGACTAACATAGGGGAAGTAACCCTGGTCATATTGTATCGAGCAGCAATGCAGAACTTAAATTTTCATTGTCGTTCCGCTGTTAATACTGTGGATGTGTAGTCTGTGGTTAGAATTTGTTTCCGCAGTCTGCGATCAAAATTTCTTTTCCTTCAGTCTGCCTCGAGACTTCGAATGAAATTCAATCGCAGTTCTTCTAGTCCAAATATTGTGTCCTCATAGATGTTTGTTTCAGTTATATATCAACGATGTAATCGGTTTTGCACCATCGTTAAATTTTATGGTTGTCTTTTGTACTACACTACGGTACTTGCAGCATATCTATTCCGGGATAGGCTATAATGACTTACAGTATGTATAAAAGAAAAACATCTCCATAGAAGTGGATATTATGAAACACAAACTGAGCTCTTAACACTATAGATACGAGGTGTAGAAGTACCATTATGGATTCAGTGTTTTCACACTTCAGAAATAGTCTCGTTCAGTACTACACTGTCACCTAATATTAAGTTCCTATAAAACATCTAAACATCTATTGACATTTGTTACTGGACCGAAAATTGCTTAGGTTGCAAAAAGAAGCACGTCATTTACAGAACCATAATAAATGACTGTTGCGACCCTTGGAAATGTAATACGTCTACTACCGCTGAAGTTGTACACAAAGGCGTCACGAATAGTATGACCGGCAGCCTCAATTGGTTCATACATCATGCGTCAAGCTGTGAGGACGTATTATCTAACAGACATTTATCTAATATCGTCAAACATTTATAAATTATCACTCCATCACTCCGGTACAATAACTGGTGAACAGCGCTTAATGTAAAGAAATGTAGTGTCTTGTAGTTCACGAAAAATCAAGAGATAACTGCCCTTGACTAAAGGGTAAATGAGTCCAAACTAAAGTTGGGCATAAAATCTGGGATTAAATATGTCCGTAATGTGCGGGGTCCACATCAGGTGCAAGTACGAAGATGCATCGAACGTATGCAAAGAAGGTCGGCAGAGTACTCTGTTTCTTTCAAATAAACTTCCTTTTATTCTTCTATCTCGTCAGTAAATAGTTCTTCCTCTTACAGAGGCCTTCAGTGTATTCTTTCCATCTATCCGTTCTCTATGTTTAACAGCGGAACTCGCCCTTCACACTCGTCTTGCACTGTTAATGTTGACATCTTCGAATGTGTGCTTCCGACGACCATTTCCTTTTCCATCTCTTTAGCTTCCGTTCATTTCTGAGTAACTTGCTGTGCTGTATACACATTTCTTCCCGAGAATTTTTGTATTACTTCCTTTAGATGATAAATTGATTTTTGTATCTATTTTTATCTGTAAATCTTCTGTGATTACCCTGTTTTGAGAAGTCCATTTCTCTTCTACTGATCTTCTTGCTATGTTAATAATTATCATAATATCTGAAATACCAGAGAACTTGAAACGGCCATCATTATTCCTGAGTAATTCAGTCTCAGACTTCTTTCACGATGATTACCCGTGACTAGTCTCTTAAAGTTCCGACTTCTCTTCATCACTGCTAAACTGTGGTCTGAGGTTGTTTCTGCTCCTGGGCACACCATATCCTCCAATATGAAGAGCTATTACCGTTCTTTTATTTGTTCTCCGATTTATGGAAGCCATAATAAAAAAATTTGGTTGGTTACCATATAGTTATGCTGACGAAAATAAATACAAACCAGTTACTAATGCAAGTTGAGTGAACATATAAACTTGGAATATTACTGGAGAATGGTTCAGAATTTTTTCAGTCTTTAAATAAGGGTTACAACGACGTTGCAAACTATTAGGAAAGACATTGGGAATGCATAAAAACAAATAACTTAAGATTTTAAAATTAATTACATGTAAATCTAATAAGGATAACTTCAAACGGTAATATAAAAAGAAACTTTTATTCGAAGCCGACAGGTATATGTGATAATACTGTCCTTTTATTATGATGTAAACAACTATAATCAATTTGGACGCAAGGTACCGAGTAGAGCGTAAGGCAATGTCCAAATCCAACCCAACGTTCCATAAGCCGCCTTAAAACACATAACTTATAAATTTACCGAAGTGTTTTTACTCAAAAAATAGAACTTGGGTCCTCTGGGTCATTTCAGACAAAACAGGAAGATGCATTTAGATATGAAAGCTAATTGCATCTGTTTTTCTTGTCCTACAGACATACAGATGTCACACGTGCTACTTGACTCCACTGCTACCGTGAAATCTCAGTATCATACAATAGAACCAATATTCACAAACAACAGGTCTTACTGTATTTTAAAGTTATTTTAAAATTACGGTGTCCTATTTTAAAGTAAAATTATGGCGACAATAAAACTGACTAATACAATATGCTTCCTTGATGTCGATACCGCACTTTGCTATTAGAGAGAAACAAATTATGATGTCACACCCAGACGTCTGGAATGCGAAAAGACCGCCAGAACGATGTAAAAACATTACACAAAGCCAGGGTCATCACGTCTGCGCTTATACTGCTGTAGATTACAATACTACAGGGAGTTGCGTTTTACTGGCATTCATTCAGTACCAAAATCTCGCATTGTGTGAGAACCCGTTTTAACATTACCACAAAATGCGATGGCGTTAGAGGTTTTCTCACATAGAAATCTGCTTACTAGAAACGGGTTTAATAACCGTGATTCTGAAGTAACATTCCAATACAGTACGGCAAATGGCGTCTGATACCATAACAGTGAAGTTTCAGTAGCAGATCCAAATGTAAACTAGCTTTGTTTTTAATCAAACTGATCTACATGTGTTCCTGAATACTGTCTTATACATGTTATCAACTATTTAAACAATTATCTATGTCACAATGAGATGTAGTATTTACTCCCACTAACCAGAAAGTAAATAAAGTTGTAAGTGAAAATACATGGAGCGAAAGGCTATTTACAATTTGTACAGAAACCAGATGGAAGTTATAAGAGTCGAGGGACATGAAAGGGAAGCAGTGGTTGGGAAGGGAGTGAGACAGGGTTGTAGCCTATCCCCGATGTCATTCAATCTGTATATTGAGCAAGCAGTAAAGGAAACAAAAGAAAAATTCGGAGTAGGAATTAAAATCCATGGAGAAGAAATAAAAAGTTTGAAGTTCGCCGAAGACATTGTAATTCTGTCAGAGACAGCAAAGGATCTGGAATAGCAGCTGAACGGAATGGACAGTGTCTTGAAAGGAGGATATAAGATGAAAATCAACAAAAGCAAAACGAGGATAATGGACTGTAGTCGAATTAAATCGGGTGATGCTGCGGGAATTAGATTAGGAAATGAGACGCTTAAAGTAGTAAATGAGTTTTGCTATTTGGGGATCAAAATAAGTGATGATGGTCGAAGTAGAGAGGATATAACATGTAGACTGGTAATGGCAAGGAAAGCGTTTCTGAAGAAGAGAAATTTGTTAATATCGAGCATAGATTTAACTGTCAGGAAGTCGTTTCTGAAAGTATTCGTAAGGAGTGTAGCAATTTATGAAAGTGAAACATGGACGATAAATAGTTTAGACAAGAAGAGAATAGAAGCTTTCGAAATGTGGTGCTACAGAAGAATGCTGAAGATTAGATGGGCAGATCACATAACTAATGAGGAGGTATTGAATAGAATTGGAGAGAAGAGAAATTTGTGGCACAACTTGACTAGAAGAAGGGGTCGGTTGGTAAGGCATATTCTGAGGCATCAAGGGATCATCAATTTAGCATTGAAGGGCAACGTGGGGGTAAAAATCGTAGAGGGACACCAAGAGATGAATACACTAAACAGATTGAGAAGCATGTAGGTTGCAGTAAGTACTGGGAGATGAAGAAGCTTGCACAGGATCGAGTAGCATGGAGAGCTGCATCAAACCAGTCTCTAGACTAAAGACCACAACAACAACAAATGAAATAAGGTAGCAAAGTATTTCTACCAGTGTAGTGACTCTACGATACCCATCGAGACTCAGGAATACCCTCAGTTACCAAAAATTTCAACTATAAAGGGTTAACAGCGCACTGCACACTGACTTAAGAGTCAGCAGAATACGAGTGCATCAGCTGTCAAACATAAATACGGAGCCGTTAACCTGGCAGCCAACAGCGAATCATAACCAACGTTTTGATTTGTACGGGGCATTTATTAATACATTTATTTTTGAATTCAAGATAAATTAATGCGATAATTAAGCGAAATTTCAACCTAATTTTTTTTCACAGACTGTTTTACAGAAGATATTCACTCTTAGGAAATTTGAGTAAGAAATGGTGATGATAAGAGGTTGTGCAGGCGGCAACCAGTAAACGTCAGCTTTGCATGCTGTGTAGGCTTCCAAACGCATAGATATGCGAAATATCAGGATTTAAGCTCAACAGTAGAACGTAGTTCGAATCAACGTCTTTTTTCGTTCCTTACGTAAGGAAAAATTACACAGCAATACTGTTGATTTGTTTGAAAACTCAGTTTCTGATAGTTCTTTTCGTTTACATTCATTTGCAGCTAGCTATTAGGAGTAGTACGTTTATAGGTTGGTTAGTACTGAGAAGTGGCACGCCACCCTCTCACCTTAACAACACTGTCATTCGGATTGGCCGAAGTGGCCGTGCGGTTAAAGGCGCTGCAGTCTGAAACCGCAAGACCACTACGGTCGCAGGTTCGAATCCTGCCTCGGGCATGGATGTTTGTGATGTCCTTAGGTTAGTTAGGTTTAACTAGTTCTAAGTTCTAGGGGACTAATGACCTCAGCAGTTGAGTCCCATAGTGCTCAGAGCCATTTGAACCATCATTCGGATTAATATTCATATTTTAGATCATCATCCCGGTGTTCCGCATTACTACATTTGGTATGTGTGGTTTATGACTTTTCCCATGAGGAAGCTGTGGGCAGAATGTTCCTATAGCTGCATGTTTAACCCCAAGGGGTCGTAGTTGATGTAACGGAGGACAGGGAGAAGATGGATGCTGTGTCCAGCGACCTGGCTGTGCGGGTTGTAACCGCCCTGTTAAATTGTTAGAAATTTAGTCAGCCGGTGTCGTAATTTGGAAATGGGAGTTAGAATGATTGTCGCGTAATAAGTATTTCGCGTGAAGCGCCGTTGCGACATAGGCAAATGTCAGTTGTGGAAACTAAGCCATTGAACATTAAAAGTAATGTTATTAAGGAATACATCCGAATGATTACACAAAAGAAGAGGGCACGTACATTCGCGAGTGAGTGGTTCAAAATAAGAATAAATACTCTGAGGGAAATGCGTAGTAAGTATAGTTACGTAGGTACACACTCAATTGCATGCGAACACACGATCGGCATAGATGCATGTACGTTCTGAGTACTATCATTACCCATGGCCTGGGAAACCGTATTGTGGATAAATGCATTTATTCATATGAGAATTACAAGACATATATATGACGGTAATATCTGCTCCCGAAAGAACAGTTACCGTGGATGACCATGCAGCATTGCTAGAAATGAAATGATAATTAAATAGACACCCTAGCTGCAAACAGGCGTTGATGTACTTCATTGGGGACATGTTGAAAACGTGTGCCCCGACCGGGACTCGAACCCGGGATCTCCTGCTTACATGGCAGACGCTCTATCCATCTGAGCCACCGGGGGCACAGACGATAGTGCCTCTGCAGGGACTTATCCCTTGCACGCTCCCCGTGAGGTCCACATTCCCAACATGTCCACACCACTATATGCCTGATAGATGTTTGCCCATCATACTCATTACTCGTGGCAGATTAATCTACCAAGTCCCGTACGAGTTCGGGCATAGCGTGTGCGTTCACACAAGAAGGTCAATGGCCGGGAAGCCATATTTTTTCTATATATGACGGTAATATCTGTTCCCGAAAGAACAGTTACCGTGGATGACCATGCAGCTTTGCTAGAAATGAAATGATAATTAAATAGACACAACCTAGCTGCAAACAGGCGTTGATGTACTTCATTGGGGACATGTTGAAAACGTGTGCCCCGACCGGGACTCGAACCCGGGATCTCCTGCTTACATGGCAGACGCTCTATCCATCTGAGCCACCGGGGGCACAGAGGATACTGCGTCTGCAGGGACTTATCCCTTGCACGCTCCCCGTGAGGTCCACAGTGGTGTGGACATGTGGGGAATGTGGACCTAACGGGGAGCGTGCAAGGGATAAGTCCCTGCAGACGCACTATCCTCTGTGCCCATGGTGGCTCAGATGGATAGAGCGTCTGCCATGTAAGCAGGAGATCCCGGGTTCGAGTCCCGGCCGGGGCACACATTTTCAACATGTCCCCAATGAAGTACATCAACGCCTGTTTGCAGCTAGGGTGTCTATTTAATTATCATTTAATTACAAGACATACTGCAGGTTATGAATGTCACGGCAATTATGACATAAGTATTGAAATTGACATTCGTGGCCACGAAGGGAGAGAGATGAAAACATTTACGTACCTCTACTGTTGAGCAGCGCCGTCGTGAAGATCGTGCCCACTATCTAAATTCTCCATACAAAATTAAAATAATAATAAACTTCCAGAGTTACAGGAGCTGGAAATCACGGTATCGTAAATGAAAAAGTCGCATTGATTCAGAAGTTCTTTCATTATTTACCACAATTTCATTCACTTCGCTTGTACGTCTTCTCACCAGGGCATGAGAAAAACGAAAGGAAACTCCACTACTGTCCATTAAAATTGCTACACCACGAAGATGATGTGCTACAGACGCGAAATTTAACCGACAGGAAGAAGATGCTGTGATATGCAAATGATTAGCTTTTCAGAGCATTCACACAATGTTGGCGCTGGAGGCGACACCTACAACGTGCTGACATGAGGAAAGTATCCAACCGATTTCTCATACACAGACAGCAGTTGACCGGCGTTGCCTGATGAAACGTTGTTGTGATGCCTCGTGTAAGGAGAAGAAATGCGTACCATCACGTTTCCGACTTTGATAAAGGTCGGATTGTAGCATATCGCGATTGCGGTTTATCGTATCGCGACATTGCTACTAGCGTTAGTCGAGATCCAATGATGTTAACAGAATATGGAATCGGTGGGTTCAGGAGGGTAATACGGAACGCCGTGCTGGATCCCAATGGCCTCGTATCACTAGCAGTCGAGATGACAGGCATCTTATCTGCATGGCTGTAACGGATCATGCAGCCACGTCTCGATACCTGAGTCAACAGATGGGGACGTTTGCAAGACAACAACCATCTGCACGAACAGTTCGACGACGTTTGCAGCAGCATGGACTATCAGCTCGGAGACAATGGCTGCGGTTACCCTTGACGCTGCATCAGAGACGTAAACGCCTGCGATGGTGTACTCAGCGACGAACCTGGGTGCACGAATGGCAAAACGTGTTATTTTCGGTTGAATCCAGGTTCTCTTTACAGCATCAAGATGGTCGCATCCGTGTTTGGCGACATCGCGGTGAACGTACATTGGAAGCGTGTATTCGTCATCGCCATACTGGCGTATCACCCGGCGTGATGGTATGGGGTGCCATTGGTTACAAGTGTCGGTCACCTCTTGTTCTTATTGACGGCACTGTGAAGGGTGGACGTTACATTTCAGATTTGTTAAGACCCGTGGCTCTACCCTTCATTCGATCCCTGCGAAACCCTACATTTCAGCAGGATAATGAACGACCGCATGTTGCAGATTGTGTATGGGCCTTTGTGGATACAGAAAATGTTTGACTGCTGCCCTGGCCAGCACATTCTCCAGATCTCTCACCATCTGAAAACGTCTGGTCAATGATGGCCGAGCAACTGGCTCGTCACAATACGCCAGTCACTACTCTTGATGAACTGTGGTATCGTGTTGAAGCTGCATGGGCAGCTGTACCTGTACACGCCAACTAAGCTCTGTTTGACTCAATGACCAGACGTATCAAGGCCGTTATTACGGCCAGAGGTGGTTGTTCTGGGTACTGATTTCTCAGGACCTATGCACCCAAATTGCATGAAAATGTAATCACATGTGAGTTCTAGTATAATATATTTGTCCAATGAATACCCGTTTATCGTCTGCATTTCTTCTTGGTGTGGCAATTTTAAGGCCAGTAGTGTATTACTAAAACTAATGAACGAGGAGCTAAATCTTCATTGGTACGTCAGTGTTAAATACTTTTCAAATGGATCATTAGTGTGAGAGTCGAATAATTATCTATACATTTACCTTTATATCGCCCCCTTGGGCGAAATGTCCGAAGAAATGTCAAATTCCGGACAATGAGCCAACCACATTACATAGTGGTAGTTCTTTCACTTCTTTACGCACGTACTCGAATCGCACTGTTCGTGTTTTTTAAGGGATTTCTCTTCACCACTTTGCTTATGTAGTCCTGCTGCCGGCCCTGGCACTTAGCTAATCACTTATTGTAACATCTGTTCCTCTTGTATAATTTACAGTTATGGTTTTTTATCAATGAAAACATATATACTAGGGTACACAAAATTTACATTAACTTACATACTACACACAAAAATTACTGCAGCGTACATACATAAATCTTTCATTACATTTTTTACAAGTCTATAGTTTAGTTCTTTATGATTGGTTTGTAGCGCCATTGATTTACAGTGGTACATTCTTTTTCATTTATTCCCAGACTTTTTAACTTCTCTTTACAGCATCCTACCGATAAATGAGCCCGTCTCTCTGCCTCATCACCTTTTCTCTGAAATTCTCTCAGTTCAATATACCTGACAATTTTCTACGTCACACTATAGATTTGTACCATGCCAGTACTGTCACAATATAAGCCTGGAGACGAAGAAAACTTTTCTGTGCTAAAATCTTCAAACTGTCCAGAGTGTATACACTGCGGCAATGCAGTTCCACAGGTGCAACACTCCCACCAGTTTCCTCATCTGAAATTTAAGAAAAAGTACTATATCCGTTGCATTCCTTTAACCTATTAGCATGCACCGTTGAAAACTTATTTCTCTTTAAATGGATGACACTTGCGCCCGTTGTCCTTACTTCAGAGTAAGGGCCACGCTACTGCGTATCTAGGTTACAGCTTCTGCCCCTTCTAACGCTTTTATCGTACAATAAGACTTGATCAGTTGTTTCAAAATCTTTCTAATTCTGGTCTCTGTCACGGTACTCGATGTTATTTTCCTTACACCGTTTATGACAATCTCTGGCACACTGGTACATCTGTCCCATCTTGTCTTTTCATTCTAGTGTATAATCATCGTAATTTTAGGTAACACCTGAGGGATCTCTCTGGAATGTACTCGGTATGTTAACCACCGAAAAATAACTCATGTAGTGTTTAATTCTTGGCTCTATAAGGCATGGTATTGTACACAAATACTGAGAACGGAATTCATTCGTCCCAGTTTGATTGAGCCCTACTGATATAGCGTCTCAAGAATTCTGTTATACTGCGGCGTGATCTATCCAATGCTCCGTTCGATTAGGGATGGTAACCGGAGCTCTATACCTTACCAGTCCTTAACAATCTGCACACTCTCTTTAGTGTTCCACTCAAAAAATTACTCCCATTGTCACTGAGTATCACTGAGCGTATACTAAAACTCAGAATTATTCTTTCCAACAGGACACGAGCGTTTATATCTGTGTCCTGCTTTCCTATCTCTTCTGCTACAGTGAAGTTCGTTAGAGCGTCGTGGAATATTGGTATATACCAGGGGCGCTGGCAAGAAGGGGGGGGGGGGGGGGCGGGCGGGCTAAGGGAGCTATAGCACCCCCCCGCCCCAAATGGGGTATCATATTGCACTGGATTAAATGACTTCAGAAATCAGTGAATATATTACTTCAACAGATTCAATAATTTTTTTTATAATTGTGTAGCAATACAGGCTGCAATGTAGTTCAAACACATTTTAACAAAAGAATAAGAGCGGCAAATAGCTTACGATCTAACCCAATAAACATCATTCAACTTAAAATGGGCGTCTTATCATGTACTAATATACACTGCATGTATATTAACCTACGAGTACCACTTACAATAATCAAGAAACCTAAACATGCCGGGTATGCCTACCACCACTGAAATTGCTGACCCCCAGACAAAAACTTCGAAATCGTCAGACATCTGGGTCAAATCATATTATTTTCCCGGGAACACTCATTCTAAAGACACGGTTTTACCCTGAACTCCAAAACACTTACCAAAAACTCCTTTAAGCAATACCAAATTTTACCAATTTGTCAGTGGAGGACCCCAACTCTTTGTTAAGCGATATTCCATTCCCCCAAACCTCCTACCCCCACCACCCGCGCCATTAGCTCCCCCTTGATCGACTTCTAGAAAAGCCCCTGGTATATACACTGAAACGCCAAATACATATCTCAAAACTGAGATATGCAAAGAGCAGAATACGGCCTTGTGGTCGGCAACTCCTATATAAGGAAAGTGTCTGGTGCAGTTATTAGATGGGGTACTGCTGCTGCAGTGGCAGGTTGTTACAGTCTGCACATGAGCGGTGGGACGCAGCATCTCCGAGGTAGCGTTGACATGGGGATTTTCCCGTACGGCCATTTCACGAGTGTACCGCGAATATCAGGAATCCGGTAAAACATCAATCCTCCGACATCGCTGCGGCCGTGGGCGTGGGCAGTTTGAGTGATGTGAGACCCCTGATACATGTAGATACGACTCTGACAGGTGATACGTGCGTAAGAATCGTGCCTGATCACCTGCATCCATTCATGACCATTGGATATCCTGACGGACCTGAGCAATTCCAGTAGGACAATGCGACACCTCACTTGTCCAGTATTGTTACAGAGTAGCGCCAGGAACACTCCTCTGAGTTTAAACACTTCCGCCGGCCAGCAAACTCCCTACACATGAACATTATTGATCATATCCGGGATGCCTTGCCTCCCCCCCCCCCCCGTCTTACTCTTGAGGATTTATGGACAGCCCTGCAGGATTCATGGTGTCAGTTCTCTCCAGCACTACTTCCGACATTAGTCGAGTCCATGCCACGTCGTGTTGTGGCACTTCTGCATGCTCGAGGGAACCCTACACGATATTATGCAGGTAGACCAGTTTCTTTGGCTCTTCAGTGTAAGTATTATTTCCGTCTGTTACTGTCAGGGGGCCGACGATATCAATATCACAAAAGTCAGTCACTCCTTCCCGTGTTTGTGTTATATAAGCAACGACATTTTTGTCTTATTTAGTGATTTTTTTTTGACGAATAGCGCATTTTCTGAAGTAATTCTCAAAATCCTTTTTTATACCGGACTACATTCGATATTTTCTAATTCAATCCTAAGTTCTTACGATCCATTGATGTCCATCTAATGGTGCGTCATGAAATTCCCGTAAAATTTCCGCCTTTTTTTCAGCAATTATCTCCTGCTGTTGGCTTCCCCCAACTGCTGACAATTCCTCACTTTCATTTGCCCCTGTTTCGGTGTCAGCTAACTGTACTTCCCTTATCATCCACAATGCGTGTGCTGCACAGTTGTTCTTGCAGTTTTTGTACGCAATTTCATGATCATATTCCTCAAATTTCAGTCTGAACGCGTTAAACGTGAGGATGGATCGTTAATAGTACCGACCCACTGCAGTGGTTTATGCTCTGTATAAAACTTACGACCAGAATCATGTGTTCTGAAATACTTTACCACCCAAACTACGGCCAATAGCTCTCTCTCTCTCTCTCTCTCAATTTTGGTATAACTTTGCTTTGCATTGTTTCTAAGTTCTGAACGTATGTGCTACTGGAACTAACTCCCTTTGGCTAAGAACCAAGCCAATGCGCCTTGACTCGCGTCAGTGGTGATTATAAACTTTTTTGAAAAATCTGGGTACTCTAATATAGAGGGATTGAGTAGCTTCTACTTGGTGCCCCTTTCATACTTAACCCCTTTCTTCAACAACTCATCTAGACTTATGAAGCATCTGTGATAGCCGACTAACCCTAGGAAACATTTTAACGCTTTCGCTGCACTGGGTAGGGGATATTCCGCCACTGCTTTTAGTTTGTTTGGGTCTGGTTTTAACCCATCGTCGGTTAAGATGTCCCAGATAGGTCACCTCCTTCTTTAAAAGTTCACATTTATCCACTTGCAACCTCACGTTACGTTGCCTTAGCCTCTCGAAAGCCCCGCCCAATCGAGCATTGTGGTCTTCCAGTGATTGGCCGAATATTAATACGTTGCCTAAATAAATATATCTTCGTACATCCATATTTAAATTGGATGATGGTGGGGCATCAGCTGGTATAATTTTTATTAAAATGGAACTCCTACAGCTGGAGGAGTTTCATTTTAATACAAAAAATATATATCTTTTCACACTCTAAACCCATGAGAACAGAATTCATCAATTTCTGGAATGTCAAGGGTGCAGAACGGAGTCCCATTGGCTTCATTTGTATATGTAATGGGAGTATGGTGTATTAAAAGCTGTAAGCGCTCGGTCTTTTTCAACTGGTAACACCCGATAATATCCCTCAGCCAAATCAAGCGCTGAAAAATATATTGCCTCACACAATCCGCCTTAATTTCATCTATTCATGAAGTGGGAAGACAGTGTTGACAGTAATGTCATTTCGTTTTCTGTAATCAGTTACCACCCTCCATTTCCTTTTAGCAGAGGCACCCATCTTTTAGGGAATCATGAGTAATGGGAAAATATAGGTGCTTATTGAAGACACTGTTGTATCGTCTTCCAACATCTGAATTATCTCCTGTTTTGACGCTTCTGGTATTCTGTAAGGACGAGAGCAAACTACTCGTCCCTCTGTTTTGGGAATCAGTTTTATTTGATGCCGGATTGTATTTCTATATGTCAACTTATCCCCTGGCAAACTGAAGATATCATTACACGTAGAACACACGTTTGTTAAGGACTGTTTTTCTACTGCATTTAAACGATCTAACTGCAAGTATTCTTTTAATAAACTGATAATCGATTTTTTTCTCACTCGATACCTTGTATACCTTGTGCACGGTCTACTTCGAATTTGGGTTAAATGGTGGAACTTCTTCCACCTCAATACGACGCATCTCCATAAAGACTGCCTCTTCTTTCGTATTTAACAAGAACTTTTTCGTACGCTCACCAGCGCCTCTAGTACAGGCATTCCTGTAACTCTTGTGGCCTGACAATCGCTTCTCTTAGGTTAGTATCTGCAAACTTTATCATCAATATCCTCTTTTCACGAAGACCCAGCTTTATTTTAGCCACATGGTCTGCCTTAGGCTCTATAGCGTCCGTTTCCTTTCGGTAACACGTCCCTATACCGGCGCCTTGTTTACTTCGCCATTTCTTCGTAGTACTGTTGTTTATTGGTCGTTCTGAACAGCTCAGAGAACCTTGAACTCCGCTGCAATCACGCCTTCCAAATTCAAAGTCTGTTCGAGACTTTCTAAGTCTCTGCCTCTGTGTACTTGCGTATTGCACTTATATCTCTGTACGCAGTTAAACGGGCCTACTCCCGATCCACAGCGTTCCCTTTGTGTAATCAATTATTCTACCCTACTTCGTAAAAAAGTCTCTACCAGCTAAAGCGTAATGAATATCCAATTCCCCTCCTACCAGATGAAACTTGTGCTCCACTCTTAATTTCCTACCTATTCCAGCATCTAAAACTGCCGTCCCGTACGTATGTATGATTGGACTTGTGATGCCTCTAATTTTTATACTTTCTTCAGGTCTGTACCCGACCTGGCTTCGCAGATATTCCTACTGAACAAGTAAATATGTGCTACATTATCTAGAAGCAGTTTTAATACACTTTCTGTACTCTGTAGACAATTCAGTTCTACAGACTCATTTTTAATTTCACTGTCGACTTTGAGTATCTTTCCCAATTCAGTGTAAGGCGACTGTTATCATATGTTTATCGTGCTCCTTATTTTTCGCAGAATTCCCTTCATTATCAGTACTCTGACAAAACTCTCTTCGCTTTCTTAAAAGGACCTCTTTGTCACAGTAAAATGAAACTTTCGTACCGGACAGTCTTTAGAACCTCTGACTCACAACATGTTTGAGGCGATTCTACTTTGCTAGTTCCTTTCTCAAGTCGGCAGTGTCGCGTTGAATTCCCTGATGTGCCACATGTTTTAAACTTAACATTACTTCCGCAATCGTCAGATGTGTGCTCTACACGTCCACATGAGGAACACTTAAGGGTTACCCGATGAATTTTATCACAAAATACTCTCTCTTTGGTTGACAAAATCACCAACTATTCCATCAAAACTACGTCAACAGCCTCAGTGAGAGTGATGTCTTCACCCCTCGCACGCGCTATTGTCTGTATCCGCTCATCATAGCTGCCCTGAATGGATACTGCTTTGCTTACTTTTCCTACTGATGACAAAAATCCCGCCAGTTCTGATGTTGACATTGCACCATGGACAGCATTAAGAAACTGATATTGAAGTATATCAATTTTACTGGCCCAATCTGCAATCGATTCTCCTTTTGATTGCCTTCTAGAAAACATATTACAAGCATAGTAATCCAAATTGTACTTACATGCATAATTTTCCAACTATTTTCCTTATTTCTGTTCAGGTGGAAGATAATTCACGCATGACCAGTTCAATTCATTCAGGACTCTGATCACGGGTTTTCACGAATTTTAAAAATATTGGACAGTCCACTTCAAGTACTAATTCAAAAGCAACGTCGACATTATTAATAAATTCATTTAATGCTGATTTTGTACAATTGAAAACCTGGGGAATGAGTTTAAGGTCATCACTTACATTAATGTTTGATACTACTGCTCCACCATCAGCAATTGCATAGTTAGCTGAGGGCATGACTTACTTCTGTCTGCTGATGCATTGTGCAAAGGCGAGATCAGACAGCGCTCTACTGAGGAGAATTGAGGTGAGCTGAGCCGAGCAGTACAAGACCGCATGACGCCCGCGGTGTCGCTTTGCCTGAGCTGTACTGTGCCGGGCTGTTGCCCACTGTCAGTCTCGTTGTCGCTCAGGCGTTAACGCGACACCCGCATTGATATGACGTCATCAACACAGAGGTAACCTGGACACGTTTCCCTTCTGCTCTTCGTGCTCCGTCTGTTCTCGCTAGAGAACATGCGCTGCTTCTCGTATGGGTCTAAAACCTATCAGTCCAGTCATGACATTGAGTTGAGTACATGCGAAGCCCTTATCTGTCTCAATAATCGTTTTCCGGCACACATTCGGGCTTCTCGCAGCACAGGGCCCGGCGCCCCACCTTCCTCGTGCGGCTGCTAAATCAAGATTCCTGTCGCTGCCCGTACACACCGCCTCGCAGGCCACATGCACCACAAGCTTCTCTGGCAAAGAGGTTTTGCTCAACCAACGATTCGACCAGAGGGACACGAAGTTGGAAACTATCAAGACTTTGCGGAAGGTTTCGACGCACGGCACAAGACTGTAGTGGGTGTAGACCAAAATTAATTGATGCAGTAAACACCATTGCAAATGCGTGTCATTAGAGTATGAGTGATGTGTGATACATGTTTTATGTTATAGTTCACGCTTCAGACGAAAGCGTACAAATTTCGTCCAATGCAGACAAATTGGTTGTATTCTTGTTTATTCCCCGCCAAAGATGTTGTTTTGTGGTGTGCATGTGAGTGTGTGTTTGCCAGGTTAAACGAAAATTGTGCAGGGATCAATGTCTCTGTTACATTTCTGCGACCGAAAGGCGTTCCATTCCTGGATTTTTTTGGTCATGGCTACTTGGATTTATTGGCTAACAGCAGATTGTGCAGCTCAACCTGTCATTCCTTTCTGTAAATGTTTGGAAGACTAATAAATTTATTTTAATAATTAATCACTATAAAGAGGTTTCACTTCATACTCATGTCACGTTATCTCATGTTTTCTGCCATTATTGTTACAGGCTCAGTAACGACTAAAATCTATGTGTGTGTTATTGTACTTGTTAAACATTCTCAGAATAGATTAAATATTAAACAAAATACACAGCACACTTCAAAAAAGGGTGTGAGTGTCTGTGTGTGTGTTTGTGTGTGTGTGTGTGTGTGTGTGTGTGTGTGTGTGTGTGTGTGTGTTTGTGTACCCACACAAACACACACACACACACATACACACACTCACACACACACCACAAAACAATATTCATTGATAATTCAGGAGTCATTATATTGATATACTAGGATTTTCCATGAGGATTCGCCTCTGTACTTATTAGACACCTATCTCCCAGTGCCATACCTTCCTCCCCCCTCCTTCTTCCACTACAATCTCTCTTTCCATCTAAGCCTCCCATCCCTTCTTTCCCAATACGCGCACTACACTTCTACACCTTCTAGCTGACTCATGCATCTCATCCCCTCTCCCTGCCCATTTCCTCCTCCCTTTCATTCAATCAATCCCCTTCTTAACCATATCAAACTGCCCCAGACTTTCTCATTGGCACATGTAACTCTTGCTATAGATTACTTCACACAGCAACTGCATCTAATCTCGTTGTCTACATTGCAAATTATCTGTTTAAGTCATCACAAGGGCAATTAGGAGGCAATGAATGCTGCAGTAGTTCGTTTGCGTCCGTGAAAATATCAACACACTGTAAAGAATAAGAGGCAATAGCTCTCTATTAAAACTGGCGCGAGTAACATTTTACCTCCTCTGTGACAGAGCTGCAACCAGCTATGTACAGTCAGAATGACATCTAGAAATTTTGTGATAGCCCATTAAAGATAATCCGGTGTGACAAAGGACTTCACATTTAACTAAGATACCCATTTGTTGTATGATATTATGATGAGTCTCCAGTTGTATCAGTGTACTGCATATTAACAGAGTTTACCTGTTATGTTATTGAACAAAATAGACACAAACATCAGGGAAATTGTCAACAAAACATTCAACTTCGTTATCGAAAACCCTGCAATGACATGCAGATAATTATTCGATACCACGCACGTAGTGACTTCCTGATTCTGAAATAAGCTACGTTTAAAGAGGAAAAATCACAACAAAACAAACAAAAACAAACAAAAGCTTATAAAAACTCACTTTCTTGATGGTTGATGGGTAAGGGGTGAGAAAGGTATACACATGGGGATGCCAGATTACAAAACATCTCTTTTGTGTGTTTGCCAACCAAGCTTCTTGGTGCTGTCTTCCAGGTCGCATTGGTTACTTTTCATCTGCCAAGCATCTCAATTGTCAGCAACAAATGACAACTGTGAAGGACACATCCCTGTGAAGCAGTTTGTAACACAAAACACTTCCTTTGAGCCACCAGATGTATATTGATAACAACACATTTTGTAGATGCACTCAGGCCATCGTTTGAATTAATTTTTGTTGTCTTACCACCTATTTTCTCCTTATGAAGTCGCCATCAGGTACTTCAAATTGTTATCAGCCCACACTGATTTATGTTTGCAGTTGCCTCGTTAAATCTATTATGGCAACTGCCAGGAACAAGCCTTTGAAATGTCACAGATGACGTCTTTCCCCATCCTTCCCAGTTCAAGTTTTTGCTTTGTGTGTAATCTCGTTTTCAATGAGTAGTTGTATTGTAATCCTCCTTCCATTATTTTAACCTCAATAAGACCACTGAAGGCAGATGTTGCATTAAGGTTAATTGGTCTTCACACTTGCTAGTTGCTGGATGCACTGTCATTGACCACAGTGGGAAATAGCAGGAAGGTCTTTCATCAAAACCTCTTTATCTTCCTTAAACCATTCATTAATTTATCTCAAAACGATCA
This sequence comes from Schistocerca nitens, assembly GCF_023898315.1. Lineage (NCBI taxonomy): Eukaryota > Metazoa > Arthropoda > Insecta > Orthoptera > Acrididae > Schistocerca > Schistocerca nitens. The sequence continues at coordinate 674,507,817 of NC_064614.1, read as the reverse complement.
TACTTGAAATAATATAACTTGACTTTCCCGATAGAACCCACTCTGTTTAGGACACAGCCGTTTTGAATTACTTGCACTGCTTCCACCCTTAAGTTAAACACAAACAGAACATAATGTTCAATAACATAAACATTTGGAAATTTTATTTTTAGTAGTTCTTGGTTGTAAAAATTTCCTTTCACTTCTTCTCCAGCTAAGGCCTTTAATTTGCATAGTATTGGATTATGGATAACTTTTACACCTCAAAAATTTCTGTTCACCAAATTGCTAAGTAGCTTTCTTCAATAATTTCTTGAATTTACTTATTTTTACTTAATCACACTTTTATGTTTAGGCTTACAATCCTCCAAATCTGTGGAATAAACTACCTGCAATAATTTTTATTTGTAATTTTCTTTACTTACATCTTCTGCTTGATTTTTATTGTTGAATGTTTTGCATTATTTTACTCATGAGCTAGATTTTCAACTGTATCAGCCCACTTATAACTTCCATATAAGTAAAATTTTTTCTAGTGCTTTTCTTTTACAGTTCTATTACATCTTTAAAAGACAGATGGTTTCTAATATGTAAAAATTGAATAATAATTAATTTTATATTTCTTCATAAGTTCTTCAAAAATTTTTGTTATGACATTCTTTTCAATTACTTGCCTGTAAATTTGTTGAAGTTGTTATTTTAATTTTTTTTCAAAAGCATGAAATATATTTTTTCTAGTGTTATCTTTAATTAGATCAGCCCAAGAATATTTTGAGGAAGAGCCTATTGTGGTTAGTAAATATTTGTAGCCTTTATTTATTTCTGACATTCCTTTTAAATTACCTGACTTCATTTTGGCTAGAACAGATTGGCATAAATCATCTATACCCAAGGAGTTAACATTTCTTCTTGTAAAATTTTCTCTTATCAGTCTTTGCAGTTCATTAACAGTTTCATTTTCTTCACGAATATTTAGGTCAATACCAACAGCTTTTTTAAACCAATTTACTCTTTTTAGTTTTAGAAATTGGACAAATTCCTTCTATTCTTTGTTTTCCTTTTTTTAGGCATTCTATTTGCATGATATATACCAGTAAATTTTTACATTTTATTTAAGAAATATTGTTCTCTAAAAGATTATTAATGTTATTCACCTATATATATATATATATATATATATATATATATATATATATATATATATATATATATATATATATATATATATTATTTATTAATTTTTAAAGAAAGTACCATTATGAATTATTATTTGTTGTTAAATAGTTTCTGATTCATTTTTATAACTTTTGTGCTATTTATAATTCATTTTTGGTTAATTAAAGACTATATGGTACTGAATCTGTTTTATTTTCCATAACATATGTTTTATAGTCCTGAAGAAACAAATAGTTTTTGTCTTCACTTCGATAAACATCATGTTTTCGATTTCATAAACAATTTATATTTATGTTTTGTCCTTCATTGGTACATTATAAATATTATAATCTTGTATATGTATACACATTTCCTTTCTTCTTTTGATTTCTCTGTTCTCTATCATCAACTTTATAAGCATACATTTTCCCTCTTAAACCACAAAACACTTACATTAATCTATTACATTCATCTTTCATTATTTCCAACACTTCTATTTTCGAGGGACATTATACAGATATTATCTTTTTAACTCTCACTTGTATCAAAATAATCATTCATTGATTTCATATCTTTATAAAATCTTCACTTTTTCTGTTACAGCTGTAATTGTCAGGATCTTTACACTGAAGTTCAGTATTTTTCCATATTTTGGTTTCATGACAGTATAGTCAAAATAATACATTATTTCTTTTGATAAATCGAGAATAGACGTTACAACATACACAGGAATTTAAAAACATTTTAATTTTACTTATATGAACACCAACTAAATTCTCATTAAGTATTGTCCTATTTAAAAAAAAAACATTGTTCAGCTATTAAGTTATCACATTTATCTAGCTTTGAGACTAATTTGATAACAGCTCTGTTTCATTTAATTCCCATTGTTTTTCCAATACTGAATTATTCATCAATTTGAATAAAAATTTTTCAAATTTATTTTCTGCTTTCATCCTCATTTATGTATATATACACTTTTCAACCAATCATACTGTTTAAATTTTGAAATTACATCTATTTTTGTTATTTTCATACCTAGAGACAGATACTGTTTAGATTTCTATAACGAACAACATAATTGAATTTATTATCTAAGGTAGTAAAATTTTTTCTTGAGTCCTGGAGCATATATTTGGGGACTAATGCTATAACATTATGTACATCGTGGAAATCCTTTGGATATTCTTAATCAACAGAAGTGCCCAAAATTTTACTTATTTTTTTAATCGAAATGTTTGGTTCAGCCCTTTCACATCCTTCATATAGTAAATACTGGTTGATACCATTATGTAATGTATATTATTTTCATCTAAATTTCCTAAATAATGATTCCTCTTTGTGTCAAAATATGTAGTATGCTCATTATTGCTTGAACATATGTTTTTACAACACTGAGAAATTCCTTAAACCATCAAAAGGATATTGTAATCATAGCTGGTCATTTCTAAAATCACATCCCAAGATAAACTAGATACTGTGTTATAACAAGATGGACCTAAACCAAATTAATCTATATGTAATTTTCACACACTTTCAAAAACAGCTGCTATTAATGAAATATATATTTCTTAAATATAAAGCATATTACTCACTGAGATATGATACATTAAATTACAATTTAATTAACATGATAACAGTCTTCATCTGTAATCATACAGTCTTTCATTTTATTGTAAAATTCATGTTTTGTTGGGGGTATTATTTCTTCAGTTCTTCCGGTTACCCATCTATCAAAAGGAAAAACTCAATTTTTAGTTATAAATTTTTTAACATTTCTATTACATCCTCTTTAAAATTTTGAGGAAGTTAGTCAATGTTAAAGACATAAATTTAAATGTATGAATAAATCTCATTTTTAAATTTGCAGCTTGTTAAAAAAATAGCTATCTGCATTATACAGTAGTAAATTAATTATTTTTTCATCATACATGAACGGGTTATTCACAACAACAGCTGAAGTGGAAGTCAACACTTCTAGTATCATATGCTGTGTACCCCGTTATGACAAAAACATGAGGCTAAGACTTATGAAATTTGGTGGATGGCTGGACTGAGGCTACCTAACAATGGCTACGGTGAGGGCTTGATACCCACTGGGTAACAGTTTTTAACAGCCATAAACGTATTCTCTTCACTTGCAGCAGTATGAAGTACAGAATGCATGGCTGTGCCATGGTTCCAAATCAATATTAAACACATCCATTTGCAGCAGACTGGAACAGAGTTGGATTAGTTTTCGCTGTCAGAGATGGAAGTCACTGCTTGCAGAAACTCTGGCTCTAGCAATCTGTCTTGCACTACTAATCTTATGTTAGTTCATGAAGCAATCGTCATGTAAGGTCACAGGACATTTACATCTTATTGTAACTGACCCTGAGATTTTGAAATTATTGGCACTTGACTGGGACTCGAGCTCTGACTCCAGTTGTTCTCTGGAACTGATCAACTCAAGATGATACTGTCCCAGTATTTCGTTTTTTCTCACAATGCCAAACTCATCCAGGTGTCTAAGAATTGCGCAATCCTAACTACTAGTGAAAGAGAGTTTCATAGTTGAGATGTCTCCATGTGGGCAGAACAATGACAATACACACACGGTTGATGTCCCAGGCAACACATAACTATTCGTTGCATTACCTAGAGCTGAAAATGTTCGTGGCTCGATACTTTTGAAGAAATAATAAATACTTCATGTCTTTTCATAGCTATAAGGCAATGGCAAAAGGTGTGAGGTCGAATTCCTGCTTGGCAAAAATCGTTTATATCGTCATTTCAGGTGCAAATATCACACTATTAGTGAATATTCGATGTCTGGCTGTGCTTAGTTAACAGTACATATAGGTACTGGATTCTATTCCCCATCCATCACTACAGCTTTATTTCATGGCATTTCGCCCTTGTGCATTGCACTTAATTACATGCTGCTTTTGTGGTTACTTCTCAGGATAACGCTAAATTTGTTGCTACCTCTTTCCATGTTAGGACATTTGGTTATGTAAACTGATACTGGTTAACACTTCAGTATTTTACATCTCTTTATGCTTAATTGAGTCTCAATAATTCAACAGTGGGTTCAAATTCATTTCGTGAACAATAACTCATCCTATCATTAAAAAGTATGATAATACTTCTAAAGAATCATTTATTGGAATAAAGATTATTTTCCTAGCGTTATAGACTGTATCATCTCTAATAACGTGATATCTAATACTTGTTGTATCACAGTATTAGTTTACATCTGGTCTGGCTGTCAGTGTTCTCTACTAGTCTCTTGTGGTAACCTTTGACTGCACCGGAGGGGTTTTAAAGAACCTGCATCACAGCTATGCTATGTTTTTTGCATACTGTCTGGTGCAGCCTGCACATTGGCTGTACCCCACAGGGTTCCAGCATTTAGAGGACATGCGACTCAGCTATGTTACGTTGGCTGCATTCAGCAGTGGCCCACTTCTTTTGCTGTCAAATGCACATTCAGCTGCAAATATAGATACCGTCAGTTAAAAGTGTTGTGTATAGAGGCAGTAGCAATTAAGTAATAAACTGAAACATATTGCATGATGGGGTAGTTTTTCTAGTGTTCAGTTTTTATGACATACTATATCCTGAACTAATTGTCATATATTGATGTCATTTTACTGGTATATTCAGTGGTATATGTGAATACTATCTGCAAAATGTGTCATTAATACAATATTAGTAAAGAAGTAATAAATTAGAACACCATACTTTATTTCGCTATTTTACTGCATGAAGAGGAAAAATGTGGTAAGTGACTGAGCCATGTGCAGCTCGTGTTCATGCCATCTATTCCTTGTTATCTTGTCTTTACCATACTGCTGCCTCGTTTCTTATTCGATTTACTGGCGTCACTAAGTTGCTGGTTTGTCTGCCCATGAGTGGCAGCAGCAGTGCTTATCGATAAGAGCATTATTGTATTATCTTTGGAGCGCCCACTAGTATTTCCGGGTCGTCGTGTAGGGAATTGAGTCGGGACGGAGCAGCAGTGAGGTCCGGACAGCCATGACTCACCCAACTGTTGCCGACACACGACTTGAGTAGGGACGACCTTAGTTGATCGTTTGGTCGGTCGTCTCATCGGACGACGTGTATTTGGTCGCCGACGGCTTCTAGGTTCTATGTGTGTGTCGAATTGTGATTTGTCCCTATTGTTCCATAGTCACTGGTTTTAGTATTGTTCGAGTTGTTTGTGGAAGTGTATTCGTGGAACCATGTGTAGGTTGTGTGGTTTTGACTGTGTAGCTATTCTGATGTTGTCTGCATGCTGCAGGCAATGAGTCGGTTGGGACGGAGCAACAAGCAAGTCTCCGTGACGCGAGGCACTGTGCATGCGCTGTTGAATCATGAGGCGCTAGCTGCGAGAGCGACAAGTTCGTTTCCCACCGAACCTGGATGCTATAGTTGAGTGACCAGTTATGATACCTCAACTATTGTGACATCTTTTCGTTCATTTTCAGGCTGTTGCCCCCTTGGCCATTCAGGCTGGCAGCTTCGTATGATGTGTTGGAGTTGGCGACATCTTGCAGCCATCTTCCTATCTTGTGATTAATTATTAATTTGAGTGTTACTTATCAGTGAAGTGCACCAGCTGTATTTTCTGCCCTGTCTCCATTAACGCTCCAGTTGCCTGCCCTGGTCGTTATCATAGTTTGTAGGTAGTGTGCCTTTTCCTCGTCATGTTGTTGCTGTCCAGTATGGCGTGTAGTTCGTCCGCATTTTAAGTGATGTTTGGTTCATATTTGCTTAGAGTGGTTTTTGTTCCCCTAGCTGTGTTTAGTCGCCAATTTCTGCAAGTTTGTTGCTGTTCGTATTCTCGTCCACGGCCGATATTCTCCATCGTTGTGCCGTTGGTCAGGCGGAAGGGAATTGGTTAAACTGTTGGTCGGTCTTTGGGCCGTCCCTAGTTTGGGTTGCCATCTGATTACCTAACTTCAACTCTTGGCTGCCTGTCTCACCTCACCTTACATTTGAGCTACCTTCTCAGGCCGACCCTCGGAATAATTCTGAGCACCTCTTGTTCTTTTTGTTTTACATTGACTTTTATTTTAGGTGAAGTCTTGTGCGAGGCCTTTGGCCGTGTATTAATTCAGTTTTTTTATAATACATAAAGGCCTTCAGCCACGTTAAAATTTTGAGCATTGATTGTTTTAGAACAAATTCTTTTTATTCTTAGAAATTGTTCTATCTGAAATTCCAGACCCTAAGCCGTTAGTTGTTCCATGGGTTATGTGTGGCCTTCAGCCAAGGATTTGCGTGGACCGCTTAATAAGGCCTTCAGCTGTGTGTATTCTCTAAAGGAAATTTTTTTATAAGAAGCATGGCGTTTTATCTAAATTATTTATCTGCTTGTTGTTCAGGCATTCAGCCTTTGTTGCAAATTTGTTTGTGGCCTTCAGCTGTGCAATAAGTTAATCGGGTTTCAACTGTTCTAAGTTTAAAAAGGAATTTTCTTGCTTAAAAGAAAATCGTTTATTAATGTGCGATCATTATAGTTGTCCTTCAGACGTGTAGTGTAGGCTTTCAGCCGTTAATTGTTTTCATTCCATGTTTTCTTTTTAAAAAAATTACCTTCTATTTTTAATTGCTTTTGATTTCTATGCTAGGCCTTCAGCCGTTCTTGTGTTTGCTGTGTGGTTTTGGGGCTTCAGCCCGGAAAGCATCTCAAGTTTTCTTTAACTAGGCCTTCAGCCGAATTGTTTGATTGCGGTCTTTAAGCCAATGTGTAAATAAGTGGTTCTTAGAAAAATAAAGTTGTGTGTGTGATTGTCCAACTCACAGTAACTGTTTACGGCCCCTTCCACAACCATAACCTTATCCTGTGCGCTCTCTGACTATCTAGCAAGCAGGTTTCACTGACAGACATTTTTCTTTCATCATTTTGTGTAGGTTGTCAGCGAAAATAAGATTTTAAAGGCTCAAAATTATGTGTCAGGTTTATTGCAAGTCTGCAAGTGCTCTCGTTTTGAAATGCTGGATGACTAAATTAATGGTATTCGTGTACTGGATGCAACACCGATTTTTCACCCCCACTCCTGTGATAGGTTGGTGGTTCCTATTACTGTAGTTATTCTTTCCAGTCAGTAAATGATATTTCTAGTAAATTTGCCTGAAAGTGGACCAGTGGTTTATGAGGAAGTGTGGAACATGCATGCGTGCATACATACATATATGCATATATAGACTATTGTAATTACACATATAGTTTTACAATTTGTATGGATTATTATTTGAACAGTTACATTTGCATAGTGCTATACATACAGTTATCCTGCTATTTTACGTTTTCCTTCCTACACTATTTAACCTATGGCAAATAGCCAAAGCAGCAGTTACTGTTGTGACTGCATCCAGCTGTCAGCATGCCACCAGCTCCAGCTACATAGATAACAACATACCATAGTATTTCTGATCTTTTGTATATATCATGTAAAGCTCCAGCCAAATGTCACACTTCAGTATTTCTGATCTTTTGAATATGTTCTCTGATTCCCCTAGTTAAAAATTACTTTAAAGTCTTTACAGTGTTCATTAGCGAAAGATACATGGTTAAACATATCCAGAACGGTCATTTTAATAAGTGAGGGATCAACAATCTTGATTGTTTTTATCAATATGTGTTATTTACTTCAGCAGGGTAGGAGTTTTCTATTATTTTACATGTTCTATTGGATTTTAAGTATGGATTTTATTTTCACAAGTTATGTGTTGGCTCATGTTTTTCTGCTGGATGCTGGTTTTGCCCTATGAAAAATTTTAATTAATGCATACTGTATGCATATTGCATCTTGGCTATTGGATTTACGATACTGGTCACTCATGTGCCCTAACTTTAAAGAGTCCTCTACTGCCCTTAATGATTTGTATAAATAGAGGACACTCACAGTCCATCACCTGCACTTACTATATATGTAGATATATAGACACTGACTCTGATGTAAAATAAGTTGTTGATTATGTACAGTAACCAGCTACAAATCTCTTTTAGGCTGCATTATTCAAAAAGTACCGTTGCTGGTTTCGAATTTTTCCCAGTTCATCACCAGATGGCTTTAATGATTTCATCTAAACAAGTGGTACATTGGCTGATATGTATATCACCGTATTTTTGTGGTGTGCATGCTGGTATACATGGCTCTTGGCCATATGAATAATTTTATATTTCTTGTGTGTCATTAGGTGTGGTGTAGATTTTGCTTCAGCTAAATGTACTTGGTTGGTTACACCACTGTTTTCTACTTGTAATGGATTAGAAGATGGCAATGGCCGAATTGTACAGTTAATGTAATGAAGGCAGGCCTTCACAAATAAAGACTTTCCTACAATGCAAGTGTCATTTGAAGGAGCTAAACCAGGAAACCATAAAAGTGAAGCCAGAGCAAGACACCTCTCCCAGTGCAGTTTTAATGTGAAATAAATTACTGAACAATGGAGACTCCAGGTTACAATAACAAGAATAAGGAAGACATAGATTGCTACTTACTGGAAAGATGACACGTTAAGTTGCAGACAAGCATAACTAAAAACCACTTACATGGTTTTCAGCCATTTCATTCGTAAGAAAAGGAAACAAACATGCTGGAACGACTCACGGGCACATGACTACCATCTCTGGCAGCTCTGACGGGAATGACAAAGCTTGTCATTCTGCTCCAAGCTGCCACAGTAATGTGAGCGTGAGGTGTGCCAGAGTGTATGAATGAATGTGTTTCCTTTTCTGACGAAGGTTGTGGCCTAAACGTAATGTGCAAAAAATGGTTCAAATGGTTCTGAGCACTATGGGACTTAACATCTGAGGTCATCGGTCCCCTACTTAAACCTAACTAACCTAAGGACATCACACACATCCATGCCCGAGGCAGGATTCGAACCTGCGACAGTAGCGGTCACGCGGTTCCAGATTGAAGCACCTAGAACCGCTCGGCCACAAAGGACGGCGCCTAATGTGCAAGTGTCTTTTAGTTGTGCCTGTCTGGAACTGAACATGGCATCTTTACTGTAAGTAGCAACCTGTCTTTTCCTTTTTGCAAATAAATTATTGAACTGTTTAAACAATGCCTGTCTGGTTACGTGGCAGGATGATAACAATCCTCTCTATTGCACTCACCTTTCGTACGAAGGTGAAGAAAGCCTCATCTCTCTCTCACTTCTTACGACTTTTCAGGGAAGCCAGCCCACACTTCATTGTCGCTCGAGTCCTATCCTTCCATAACGAGAAGTTTGATCCAATACTTACGGTACACTTAACGTTTACAGTATCTCTCCACTTTTACAGAAATGAAACCTCACAGACTGTAGCTACAACCTGCAGAAACTTGTTGACACAAGACAAATGACAGTCTTTCGTATCAAGGTTTCTACGTTTGATTCTCTAAAAGCGACAAGATTAATGTTCCTCATTTTCGGAATCATCAGTGGGACGGGGGGGTGGGGGTTAGGGGGGGGGGTAGAAAGTGTGCGTCCCTGACGTCTGCGGAATGCCCGGCGACGGAGAGTAAGCGAGCCATGGCGCTGGCTGTCGCCATAACGGATGGCTCCCTCCCTCAGCCCTCAACCCTCAGCTCAGCGGCCTGTTAGTACGCAGCGAGAACTGCGCAGTGCTGGCACGGTGCCCCGTCCACAGACGGACACAGCCGCTCCATCACTGAGCGCCGCGTCAGCTCTTCCACCGGCACTGGCCGACAGGCTGACCTCAAGGGCTGGACTGCCGCACCGCTCCATCATGGCGGCGGGAGTCCATGTCTGCCGCCGCAGGTATAAAACATGCATTGCTCTCGCTAACTGCTACCATATTCGTCACCTCAATTTACCGTAAGTGTTTTTTCTTTGTGGTCAACGTCGTCTAATTGTGGTGCCATAATACTACATGTTGGGCTGTGACTAATTACTTCCAGTGGCACATAGCAGGACAGAGTGGAAGCAGTAGAGGTGTCCATTTCCTAATGACATGCACTTTGTGCAGGTTCTTGGTCACACATAGTAACCACCCAGTATCTTCGACTTTCCTAACTTTTGTCCCATCTTTGGAATTTAGTAAACATATTTTCACACTGTTGCGGAGTGAGCACTAATTTGAAACGTCCTGGAAGATATCAACTGTGTACCAGACTGGAGGTCGAAACGGAACTTCTGTGTTTCGCTACCAAATGCTCTACCGATTGAGCAGTCCGGATAAGACGTACGAAACGACCTTACAGCTCCACTTCCGTCTATACCCGACCATTTACTCATAAAGGGAAGCTTTTCGGTTTCGAAACCCCGAGAGGCAAACAGTTCAAATTTGACAAATCAGAGCACACTCCACTATAGGCTGAACATTTCATTCTAGAAACAATTCCTGAAGTCGAACCTAAATCATTTTTCCACTATAAAGCCACTCGCACGTTCACGCTGCTTCGTTATGACATGTAAATCATCTATTACCGCTGTTACTGGGTCTTGGCATGATAAACATATCTTTCGGCATACAACCGCATCACTACTCTGACAGTTTCTCCAGACTATGGCCAACAATGTACTGTAGCCAGCCAATTCATTATGTAAGTTTAAATAGCTTTGCGAGAAAGTTATTGGGCCTCCAGCTGCAGATCACAGACTGCTGGGCTTGAAGTGTTCAGATAAATACACGAAACCTACCTGAGTTACGTTGTTCCTTACTTTCATACAGTAATACAGACGTCTACTGTACCTCTTCCTCCGATGTCAGAACACTGCTTGGAGGCGATGTTCTCCTTTCTCTGTTTGATCAAATTCCATTCTGTTTTCGAAGGCTATTTCTAGTGCTACAGAAAACAATATACGCTTCCAAAGTCTTTGTTGTGCACATTAAGAATTACTAGTATAAGTCAGAAAATTCGCCACATTGCCTGATATTAGGTAGTGAATCCACCAACTAATTTACTCGTTCTGTACAGCAATGCTAGAATGCAGCATTAGGCATGATCTCTAAATACAAGGAACACAACTGGGCATCAGGATATGGAAGAGAAAGTGCAAGATTAGCGTAAGGCATATGTGCAATGCTTACCTACAAAAGACTAGAATGATTGGAAACTGTATTTTAGAGGTAAGAGATAGTCAAAAAGCAACAAAGATATACTGAGATAAATGCGAGGAAAGAGAGGGGAAACAAGATCAAAAAGGGCATGGGAAATAGTAAAAAACGCAAGAAAAGAGAAGAAGAATATCATGAATAACATTGATAAAGATGAAAGAATTAGTAAAATGCCATACTGTGAAAATATGTTAACAAATAATGGAGAAGAGTTCTTACATATAGAATCATGTATGATCAATCAATAAAAACTTAAAAATGGAAAATCTCCAGGTTCAGGAGAAATTCGCTCGGAGTCGATTAAAGTACCATAAAAATAAAACACTGCAGCTTACCTTTAACAAGTGTTGGATCAGACAAGAAAAACCTGCAAAAGTACGAAAAAAACATGTTTCATACAGTTCCATAGGAAGGGATCGAAGAAAGATTGTAACAGTTATAAGGGTACTGTTATTACTACGTAAATGAGTAAGCTATATAGTCGAATTATAAAGAACGTTTGCAGAATTAGATTATAAAAAGAGAAGGATAGTGAAATGGTGATAATTAAGGCGTCTTAAGTCAGCAAGGTAGGAAAACTTGGAAGGACTGTACCAGTGCGGAGTTTACACACTTCATTCAGTGGTAAACACAAATACACAGTTTCAATCACACAGCAGCAAATTAAGCTTATTCACTAAAAAGCAATGAAACTCATTTAAAATTCAATGTCAATTTAAATAATTTACAGAAAATTTAAGATTAACTTTATCCCAAGATAACTCAATATACTTTAAGGCAAGACACAACCTGTATATGACACAGAATGAAGTAGTGATAGAGTAGTAATAAAAGAAGATGTAAATCTAAAAAACATTAACACAACAGTTCAGAATGGCCTTAATAACCAAATGAAGAGAATGAAACATGATTTAAACTTGACACAGATGTGTACATTTTTTTACTCTAATGTTACATTACAGGCCAGAAATAGCGGGACACAGGATGTCTTTCTTACCGTCAACACCAGCATTTCACGAGGGTCTTGCAGCAAGATGGCCGCAGAAACATGTGAGTTAAGTGCAATAGTGGTTTAGTGATAAAGCATTAATACTGCATCCTGAGGATGAGTACCAGAAACGAGTTTGCCTAGAGAGTGATGGAATGTTAACAAAATTTATAAACAGTGTGTGATTAGAACTACTAGTACATGAATTTGCACATTGGACGTTACACACTCGAAATTTAGAAATCAAGGTTACTATGAAAACAGTTACTGTTACTGTATCCACACTGTTTAAGCAGTGAATTAACAAGAGAACACATTACGTGTAATATTATAGAGGCCTGTGAATTTTATCAGAAATGCAATTGGACTTTGGAACGCTGTCACAAATTTCCCTTGCGAAACATATAATAGGGTATAAAATGAATTTAAAGGACATTCCATGGAGCTGCTACGCTTATCAAAATTATTTACATACGAAATTACAGTTGTGAAAACCAGATACAAACACACACACACACACAGATACAATTTTGAAATTAGATCTTGGTCATCCACATTGTTTTCAGTGTCAAGGTATAACATCTACAGTCTGTCAGTGGTCTTATTTAGTCACTGTTGTTGACGGCAGAGATAAACTGAAATTAAATATTACGCAGCATGTGCATGTTAGACTAGGAACAGCAAATCTTACATGTATGATGAACCAGCCAACACTACAAAGTTATACACCATTTTTTATCGGTCTTATGATGCTTTGATGCAGCATGCCAGGAATTCCTCTCATGTGCAAACCTCTTCATCTCAGAGTAGCAATTGCAAACTTTGTCGTCAATTATCCGCTGGGTATATAACAATCTCTGTCTTCTGCGCCAGCTTTTAACGTCAACAGCCTTATCTGGTACCATGGGAGTTATTCCATGATGTCCTGACGGATGTGTTGTCACCCTGTCCATTCTTTTTGTAAGCGTTTTCCTCATATTCCTTTCCTTTCGATTTTGCACAGAATTTCCTTATTTCTTAGCTTATCAGACCACCTAACTCTCAACATTAGATTGTAGCACCACACCTCGACAGCTTCTATTCCGTTCTGTTCCAGTTTTCCTACAGTCCATGTTTCATTTCCTTAAAATTCTGTGTTCCAAACATAGATTCTCAGGAACTTCTTCCTAAAAATTAAGGCTTATGCTTGATGTTAATAGACTTCTATTGGCCAGAAATCTCCTTTCTGCCATTCCTATTCTGCTTTTTATGTCCTCCTTGCTTCTTCTGTAATGGGTTATTTTGCTGCCCAGGTATTATAATTCCTTAACTACATCTAATTCGTGACCATTAATTCTGATGTTAAGTTTTTCACTGTTCTCATTCCTGCTACTACTCATTATTTTCGTCCTTCTTCGATTTACTCTCAATCTATATTCTGCACTCATTAGACTTCATTTCAGTTAGGAAAGCAACTAATTCTTCTTCACTTTTACTCACAATAGCAACGTCATTAGCGAATCTTATCACTGATACACTTTCACCTTGAATTTTAATTCCACTCCTTAACCTTTCTTTTATTTCCATCATCCTTCTTCGATGTGTAGACTGAACACTAGGGGTGAAAGACTACATACCTCTCTTACACTCTTTTTAATCCAAAAACTTGGTTTTTGATCTTCCATTCTTCTATTCCCTCTTGGCTCTTCTACATATTGTACCCGTTCCTCACTGAAGTTTACCCCTATTTTCCTCAGAATTTCGAACACCTTGCGTGATTTGACACTAGTGAACGCCTTTTCCAGGTTAACAGATCGTATGAAAATACCTTTATTTTTCATTCGTCTCTCTTCCATTATCAACTTCAACGTCAGAGCTACCTCTTCAGTGCCTTTACCTTTCCTAAAGTGAAGCTGATCATCATCTGATATATTCTCAATTTCCTTTCCCATTCTTCTGTGTGTTATTCTTTCAGCAACTTGGATGTAGTCTTCGACATTGTGTGGACGATATTTTCCCTAAAGTCAGATGATATATCGCCTGACTCATACATTCTACACGCAAACATGAAGAGTCGTATTGTAGCCACATCTTCCAATGATTTTAGAAATTCTGATTAAATCTTATCTATCCATTGTGCCTTATTCGATCGTAAGTCTTCCAAAGCTCTTTTAAATTCTGTACTTTCCCCAACTATCTGCTCTTTCCTCTGCAACAATTGCTTTTAATTTCACCGAATGTTCTTTGGACTTTGCTATATGCTGAATCGGTCCTTCCGAGAATCATTTCCTTTTACGATTTTTTCACAATTTTTCTTGTAGCCACTTCGTCTTTGCTTCCCTGTACTTCATATTTATCTGATTCCTCACCGACTTGCATTTCTGTATTCCTGAATTTCCCTGAACATTTCTCTACTACCTTCTGTTATCGATCAACTGAATTATTTCTTCTGTTACCCGCTCTTACCTTCTTTGCAGCTTTGTTTCTCTTTCCATTTTGTGTGATTGTCCTTCCTAGAGAAGTCCATTCCTCTTCAACTGTACTGCCTACTGAGCTATTCGTTATTGCAGTATCTGTAGTCTTAGATACCTTCAAGCGGATATCTTCATTCCTCAGTACATCCGTACCGCACTTCTTTGCGTATTCCTTCTTCCTGACTAAACTCTTAAACTTAAACCTACTCTTTCACTACTACATTGTGATCTGCATCTGTATTTGCTCCTGGACACACCTTGCAATCTAGTGTCTGATTTTGGAATTTCAGCCTGCGTATGATGCAATCTAACTGAAATCTTCACATATCTCCAGGCCTTTCCAAGGTATGCCTCCTCCTCTGGTGATTCTTGGACAGAGTATTCGCTATTACTATGAGAAATTCATTACAAAACTCAATTACTCTTTCCCCTCTCTCATTCCTTGTCCCAAGCTCATATTCTCCTGTAACCTTTTCTTCTGCTCCTTCCCCTACAACGGCATTCTAGTCCCCCCTGACTATTAGATTTTCATCTACCTTTACATACTGTATTACCCATTCAGTATCCTCATATGCTTTCTCTGCCTCGTCATCTTCAGCTTGCGACGTCGGCATGTATTCTTGATCAATCGTAGTCGGTGTTGGTCTGCTTTCTATTCTGATGAGAAAGACCTTGTCACTGAAATGTGTACATTAACACGTTCTCTTTCCTACCTTCCTATTCACAAAGAACCATACTCACGTTATATCATTTACTGCTGCTGTTGATACTATCCTATAATAATCTGACCAGAAATCCATGTCTTCTTTTCACTTCACTTCACTGACTCCTACTATATCTTCACTGCCGGCCGGAGTGGCCGAGTGGTTCTAGGCGCTACAGTCTGGAACCGCGCGACTGCTACGGTCGCAGGTTCGAATCCTGCCTCGGGAATGGATGTGTGTGTTGTCCCTAGGTTGGTTAGGTTTAAGTAGTTCTAAGTTCTAGGGGACTGATGACCTCAGAAGTTAAGTCCCAAAGTGCTCAGAGCCATTTGAACCATTATATCTTCATTGAGCCCTTGCACTTCCCTTTAAAGATTTTTCTATCTGCTCTACCACTTTCAAGATTCTGACATTTCACGTACGAACTCGTAGAAAGTTATTCTTTCGTTGGTTATCTAGTCTTTTTCTTGTGGTCTCCTCCAAATTGGCAGTCCCCTCCTGGAGATCCGGATGGGGGACTATTCCGCAATAGACGCTATGTGCCTTTAATGCAGTTGTTTCCATTGCCTTCTTCATCCTCATGCCATTGTTCATTGGTGATTCTTCCCCCTTTAGGGGCAGTTTCCTACCACAAGGTCAAGAGATTGCCTTGGACCTCAGTCTGCTTCTCAGCCCCCTTTGAGAAGACCGTTAGCAGAATGTGAGTATCTTCTTATTCCGGAAGTCTACGGCGGCCAGTGCAGATTATTATTAAAAATGTAAGTGGTGGTGGGTTCCGAACCTGGGATGGAAGGCATCTTGATCGCTAATCAGAGACTACACCTAGACCATGGAAATGAACACAATGTAAAATTTGCAATTATGAGAAGTGCACATGTTAAACTAACACAGCAGTGTTATGAATCTTATTTTAAACAATTAATGTGTGGCTCAAGACTATTTTTTAAATAATACTACAGAGCACTGATTTGTAATATTGCTGCCTTTTCGAATGCGAGACATCTAATGTCATGAAAAAGGCATTTTTATTAAAAATATACTGACTAATGTTAAATAACTTGGTACATGCAGACATTTTACATAGTGTCTAGTTATATTTATCACTGACACTGTGTAATGTAAGTGCCTCTGCAGTTTCAAAATATACGTAAGCGCTGTTTTTAATGATATTTTAATATCTTATACATAAATAAATATTAACTGTTTAATACTTTTTCAATCTTATCATTTTCATAATATCTCACAATTCTGCTTAAATAAATGATTTTTACATGCATTTAACTCTGCTCGTATGGTACCCAAAAGAAGTGGACCAATGATATATTTAGGTACTCTGTAAATTCTGCCTGTATGGCTTTTACTTATATGAGCAGTTGTAGAGAACTTGCTCAGTGCACGTATATGTGTATTTATTCATCAATTTAATTCCTGCACTAGGATCATACAAATAACTTGCTACTTCATCGAATAGCGCCTGGCTCAGTTCATCTACTGCAATAAGTACTTGACTATGTTGTTCATGCGAGTTCAGTACCCTTGAACAATGTACGAGGGCTATCCACAAAGTACATTACGTTTTGGAATTAAAAGTAAATAAAGTATTGGAATTTTTTTTATTATATACAGATGAAAGCCACACTTAAATACTACTTTTCTACATGGTTGTCATTTAAATTAAGGCACTTATCGTAGCGATGGACGAGCTTGGAAATTCCTTCGTCGTAAAATTCGGCCGCCTGCGCCTTTAACCACGTGGTTACCTCTTCTTGAAGCTGTGCTTCGTCATCAAAACGCTTCATAGCCAACGACTTCTTCATTGCTGGGAATAAGTGGAAGTCGCTCGGTGCCAGGTCGGGACTGTACGGCGGATGAGGAAACAACTCCCACTTAAAAGATTCGAGAACTTCACGAGTGGCATTTGCCGTGTGGGCCCGGGCGTTGCCGTGAATCAGCAAGATCTTTGAGCCCAACTTTCCCCTGTGCTTGTTTTGTATTGCTCTTCTGAGGTTGTGCAGAGTTTGGCAATACCTTTGAGAGTTTATTGTAGTGCCTCTTTCCAGGAAATCCACAAAAATCACACCTTTTCTGTCCCAAAAGACAGGCGCCATCACCTTCCTTTCCGACATTGTCTGCATGCATTTCTTGGGTTTTTGGGGGGAATTTGTGTGCCCCCACTGCATTGACTGCAATTTTGTCTCGCAGTTCACATGCTTAACCCATGTTTCTTCACCAGTAACGATGCGATCGAGTAATGAGTCGCCATCTTTCTCGTAAGCGTCCAAAAACGTTAACGCTGCAGCCATTCGCTGATTTTTGTGAATCTCTGTCAAGATTTTTGGTATCCATCTTGCACAAAACTTGTAGTAACCAAGCTTTTCGGTAATGATTTCGTGCAACAAACTTCGTGAAATTTGTGAAAAACTCATAGAGAGTTCCGTTATTGTGAAACTACGGTTTTCACTGACCGCGGCATCGACTTTTTCGACAAGTTCGGCAGTCACTATGCTGGGTCTTCCACTTCGCTCTTCGTCGTGAACGTTAGTTCGGCCATTTTTAAATTTTATGACCCATTGACGCACTCCACCTTCAGTCATTATGTTGTCCCCATACACTTCACAAAGCTGCCAATAGATTTCTATCGGTGTACAGTTTTTTGCAGTCAGAAACCTTATTACAGCACGCACTTCACACTTCGCGGGATTTTCAATTAACGCTGACATTTCAAACTGTCACAGTAACTCAACGGAGTACAGCACGAACCTCTCACTAGCACGGCAGGATGCCGACTGAGCGGCGGAAAGCCATGACACCAAGATAGCCGCGCTAGCCCCTCCCCTAACGGACACAAACGAAAACGTAATGTACTTTGTGGATAGCCCTCGTAAATAAATCCACAGTGAAGAGTCATCTGATGTTGACTTCAGCATAGGAGACTGTACACATCAATAATGGATTCTTGTTAAAGACGTCGGGTCTGGAGGAGTGTGTGATTGGTCTTACACTATCATCATCAACCCATCGAAGAACCTCATCTTGTTATATAGAAGAAGCCATTCTATATCAGTAAACTGCACTTTAGTATTACATCTAACATTCTCAAATTCTATTGTTAGTTCATGGCCATTATGTGGTGTCACTCCTATATTTACGTGTTTTGACCCACATGCTGCCATCACGTATCTTCTGTTAGACAAAAATATTCTGAAATGAACTAGCAATAAAATGAACTAGCAATATAACCGATTGTGTTTATATAAACACATTCGGTACTCTCCATGGCTGTAGCACGCAAACATACTGAGCCAGATGGTTTGATGTTCACACATATTTTATTGAATGACTGAATTATTACACATGCAACTCCCTACACAGTAAAGCAATGCATTTCTATAAGTATGTTTGTGCTGTATTTGAAAGATTTAGTGAAACAGGTAGTCTACTTACTATAGTTCTGTACTACTGCAAGTAAAATGTGCTGAATTTCGTTGATAGTGTTGTCCCTAGTGCTGAAATGATAGCATTCGTTATTGTATGTAACAGTTACAGAACTGTGTGTGTACAAAGAAAAATTGAGTTGCTTGTAACTGCAGGATTGAGCTGAAGTGTTCATTGTATGTCCCAGTACAACAAACATAAGCATGGTGTTATTCTTTATTTTTTTCAGCTAAAATATGCTGGTGTAAAGGTGGCAGCTATGACTGCAGGTGAATTTTGTAGTGACAGCAGTTTAAAATAGGCATGAAAGGTTTCTGTGTAGTCGGGTTCCATGAAAAAATACATTCAGTAACTTGTTAATTATCTTATGCAGCTATGTTGTTTCGTTTAATGGAGGGGATAAATATAGTCAAATGTGTTACTTCTTCATTTTTTAAACAAGTAACCATCTTACGAGTATGTTTCTTAATCTTTGAATTAACTTGTGAGATGGTACCCCTTCTGGTATGTAGCATCCAAATTGACCGAAAGTGCAACTTCAGAACCAATTTTTCATGTATTGATTAAAACCAATGTGACTTCCAGTACTGTACTGAGGAAGTACAGTCTATTAAAACAGTAATGGATTGAAAATTGAAGATTTTGCATGTAAATAATAAAAAACTGATTTCAGTCAGGTGACACTAAGATGATCTCACACACAATGAAAGACCGAAAAAACTTACTCCGAACTTGCGGTGGGGTGGGGTTGGTCTGTCGTTCTTTCGTCTCCTTACTCTCTCTCAGTCATTTTCATCGAACAATTCACCTACCTGTATATTTCTTCCTTCCGACATCCCTTCCCTCTGCAGTAGTAGATACACACTAGGCAGTGTAAAGCAGCGTTGATGAAACCACTGCCCAATACCTACAACGCAGAGGCCGCATATCTAAAGTTGCAAATCAGTTCCTGTAAGTTCATTTTCACAAATTTCGGGCCATAGGAGAATGCAGTTTAATTGCAGTAAGCATTTGAAAATTCTATTAACATCTTTTTATTCATTAGGAAGCACATGAAATGGCTATCAACTCCGTATTTAACAATGCAAATGCTCTATCATTGCCGGCCGCTGGTGGCCGAGCGGTTCTGGCGCTACAGTCTGGAACCGCGCGACCGCTACGGTCGCAGGTTCGAATCCTGCCTCGGGCATGGATGTGTGTGTTGTCCTTAGGTTAGTTAGGTTTAAGTAGTTCTAAGTTCTAGGGGACTTATGACCTCAGCAGCTGAGTCCCATAGTGCTCAGAGCCATTTGAACCATTTGAACCAAGCTCTATCATTCCAAGTTCACTGTTTATCCAACACATTAGACACGTAAAAAACAGCCAGAATTTCTACAAGTCCGACCCGATTAATTTGCGATCTAACAGTCACTGACCCACCACTATTCGCGAGTTGAACATTCGGTCGTTTCGGTGATCTTCTACGCCAAAGTGTTCCATAAAGAACACGGAATATGCCATGTGGAATTGTCTCTACGACCAAAAGATAACATGCTTATAAAACTTCAACTAATTAATTCCAGAACATCACACTTTCCTCAAAATGTTCGTAAATTAAACTGCTTTAGTCATGACCCGTTCTAAACACAATGCATTCCCTAGTTCTTGATTTTACATACTATTTTCACGGAGACAACTAGCATGGTGTTACTCGGAAGCAGGTTAGCGAGCGACTATATCAATGCTCCTCTCCTCTCTGCCTATCTACATGTTGGAACCACTCAGTTCTGATTGGCTATCGATCTGAATGACCAATCAGAATGATCTTTCCAGATCATTCTCGCGGCAAAACTTGTCTTAGCCAACCACTAATCATATAGTCATTTAAGTGATTACAATTTCAATTTTTAATATATTGCTTAATAAAATAGAAGGAAATGCAATTTTTTTTACATTAATATGGAAACTTATTCCACTTCAGACTTTTATTCTGGCTGCTATCTTACAAAAGCAAGTACACATTGACATACGTCATCAGCATCGTGGTTGCTACACAATTTTCCCACGGTTCAAGTTTATAAGGTTTTACATAAAATGACATTAAGTTTTAACGTATGTCCCACATACACTCTCTCATTCATCCCCATGTATTTGCGAAACAAAATAAAAAAAGTATAATTTTGAATGATTTTTATAGTACCTAACGTAGAGGTGTCAAAGTTTGGAATAGATAATTCCAATTAAGGGATTTTATATATTGTTATCTTTGTTATGACTTCAGATGATAATAAAAGACATTTGGTTATTTGTCCCCTAACTGAGTTTTGAAACATAAGTGTCGGTTTTAGGACATTTAAGTAATTTTCTCAATCTCCGTAACTATAACAGATAAAAATCTGAAATTTTGACAGGATCCTTTCCGTAATAACAAAAGATTCTGTACCAAGTTTGAACAAACTCGGATGATAATTACTATGGTTTATTTAGATTCGTAGGATGTATGAATTTGCGTACCGAATGAATGTTACTTAAGACCGTTGTCACGGCGGGTAGCGTCAGCTGCGTAGTGAGCCAGAGTGAAGAAAAAACATAGCCTTCCTGAAGCCACTGTGCTACATGGCTGCGTGCCTTACTGATTCTAATGTTATCTCGTATTGACTGGCTACTTTACAAACTCCTTGAAAAGTAAAATGATTCTTTTGTCTAAATGCGTTTTTGTTATTCTTGAAAGTATTTACGAAACAGATCATTTATTTATCAAAGTTTTGCAATATTCCAAGTAAAACATGTTGCAATTTGTTTACGGTTTTGTCTATATGTTAACGATGATAGCATCTACTATTGTAGATGGTATTAACAGAACTGTGTGTGTACAACAATAATTAACTTCAACCACATGGTTGAATGTAATATGCTGAGCACTGTTTAACAGGATCTTGTTGGTCTGAAAGAAACGGAACTCTGCACTGTTGGGAGCACAAACATTTCGCAAACACCTAGTGTATACTATTGTAAACAGTGAGATCCTACTGGAGAAAGAGAGAGAGAATGACTTCTTGATGTGTGTGTGTGTATATGTGTGTGTGTGTGTGTGTGTGTGTGTGTGTGTGTGTGTGTGTGTGTGTGTGTTAAATTATAAACTTCCACTCAAATTGATGTGTTCAGTGCTTAAAGTAAACATCCCATCTAAATTATATCCTATCTCCTTTTTATTCTACATATTTTGAATTTACCTACTTCCTGTTGTACATATAGTTCATATTTTATCTAGTTAAGACCTCTGTAACTAAATAAAGTAGTGACTGTACTTTTTAAATTACATGAAATTGGTTGTCTATGACAACATACGTTAGGCTGTTGATATGTGGTGGTAGTGTGCTTGTAGGACTATTTAAATAACGCATTCAAAACTGTCAGATAATGTTAACGTAATTTATCGATAACAGTAATCCAGTGGTAGGGATAAACGGAGCTCTGCCATGATGGAAGCATATACATTTGTCAGACATGTAATGTATAATGTCATAAATAGTTGATGGATGCCATAAAATTCCAGATACAGAACCACAGAACGCCTATTTTGTTTATCCTAATAACAACATCTTCCTGAGTAGCTTCATCCTGAAGTTCATAATAGGGGGCTATTTCATCTCTGAAATATTTTTTACAAGAGATGCCATCATCATTAAAGTGATACAGTGAAACTCTATGTCTTTGGGAAATACACTGTCAAGTCATATTAATGTTACCACTTGTGAAAAGCCTGAATAATCACCTTTTGTAGGAGGGACAGCCATAATGTGTGCAGGGAGAGAGTCAGTGATGTGGAGCGATTGTGGTCCCAATGCCATAGCCAGCTGTGCTAGGTTCTCCAGCTGAGGGTCGACAGCGCGAACATCCCAAATGAGGTAATCCCTTGGATTCTAGATTTGGTTTAAATCCGAGGAATCTGATGGCCAGGAGGGTACAGTAAAGTCATTGTGGTGCTCTTCGAACCACACATGTACACTGCGAGCTGCGCAACGCATTGCCTTCTCCTGCTGTTAGGTATCATCATGCCAAGGAAAAACAAACTGCATGTAGGGCTAGACATACCTGTGTTGATCCACTGTGGCATCCAGAACCAAAAGACCGGCCAGAAAATGCCACGAAAACATTTCTCAGACAGTAATGTCCGTTTTCCGGACTGGACATTTCTGAAGGCTGTCGAGGTTGTTTGCTTTCAGACGTTTCACGCTGTGCACGCCAATATGCATCTGTCATTTGAGAAGACCACCTGTTGCCATTCGGTTAATGTCCAACTGCATTATCAGCCTGCAAATTCCAGCCTCCGTCACTGATGAACAGCATTCGGCATGGTGCATAAATCGGGCGCCAGACACTTTTGGTAGCCCTTGGTCCATCTGGATGGCCAACTGCTCATTTAGTTACAGTTCTATTCTCCCCTACACATCTCTGCAGCAGTCATTCACTTCCTTTGTCTATGTTCTGTGGTGCACCACGGTTGTCAGAGCTGGCTTTGGATATCGCCATTTTTCCATGTAGGGCAGCGTGCGAATAGTTAGAAATTTAGCATTTTCGGAAATGCTTCCTCCCTTGATCCGAAAGCCAATGACCATGCCCTTTTAATCGTCAGATAAATGACTCCAGTTCCGCATTATGACAACGACTGCACTGTTTACCACATTCACCAGACACTCTCTACATACGCTCCAACGCTGGTGGTACCACCTGCCGTCTGTGGGTGATTATTGCTCACTGACGTCGAGCTTAGGCTGTAGATGCGTGTGACGGGACTGTGTTTCACCCGCAGTACCAACATAGCAAGACGATGCTGGTTAATGACAGAGGGCAAGATCAGTCCGTCAACGAGATTGTTGCCTCTGTAACTACTGAAAAGCGCTGTTCAGGAACCTGTCATCAGGTCTTGCTCCAACGTGTTTGTACCTACGCTACGACTCTATCTGTATCGTTGAGGTACGCAACCCACCCCAATGCAGCGAGACGTAGTTCGTTGGAGGCCGTATTTTATAATTTCCTTAATGCCAAGGTATTGGCTACGCTATACATACAGAGGCTTCTTGACGAAGAGCATACATTTCGTTTATTTCAGTGAATGGGCAGTCGTTCTCCGTTTTGTGACTTATCAGTCGGTTTAAATTGCAGTCTGGACTATATGGAACAAATGATCACATACGTCAATGAACTTCCAATAGTTTCCATCAGTACTGCTATCTACTCGTCAGTGAATTGGTGCTGTTCAAATTAGAAATAAAGTTAACCCAAAATTTTGTTAATGATGGTATTAACACTGTTCTTTCTGATCCACAATTCGATATCGTATTCAGTTTCCCTTAATCAACTGTACTGAATACTCTGACGATTCCTTTGCAAAATATACGGTTGATTTCTTTCTTCAGCCGTGTCCTGCTCCTTCCTGTTCTGTTATCTATGAGGTACTAAAACCCACTCCTCTTCTTTCCTTCAATTTATGTATCAGCTGTTTCGTTTCCGTGCCAGAAGTATTTCATCGAATAATGAACATATCTTCGAGACTACGGCTCTACTTATGTACCTAGACAGTTGAATGCGGATCCATGGTGGTTATACATACACAATGTAAGGTGTTGCTGCGTTGAACACCACGTCAGTGGCTACCACAAATGAATTTGTTCAACTCTCAGCGAAGGTATTTCCTGTCAATCCTTGTTATTTGTAATGTCGAAATATTCACCGCAACATAGCTTATAATTCACTGCCTAGTCTACGTCCTAGGCATACCCGTTGTCCATTAAAAGACGTGTAAGTCGTCGTTTGGCTGCAAAAAAAATCATTTGACATTAGGGATAAAACTTCGTGGTACACATCACAACACAAATGCTTCGGTTCCATCAGCAATTACTGTTTTGACACGAAGAATCTATTATTATCGCAGCACTGGGACATTTAGCAATAACATGTAACTTGAATCACTTATTTACGTCAGTATCAATCAAATACGTGTAGTATAAACTTCGTTACTTGTCGTTGCTTTCCACCATGAAGAGCATCGCTCTCTGCGATAGATGCACGTATAAAAGTATACCTCAATAGACAATAGAGAAACATGGCCGGCGCATTGTCCGAAGAGTAGAAACATATTGTCCGGAAAGAATGCGAGCAAGAGAAAACATTTACGTCGGATCGACGGCGGCGGCCGGAGCGCTCATTCGTCAGTGACACGCTTTGTCTCGGGTGATGAATCAGTTTGACACAGAATCGAGATTTGGTTCGATCTCCGGCGCCGCCCAGCGCCGGGCGGAGAAAGAATCTGCTGAAAGCTTTTGTGGCCCGACGGCGTATGGCGTCAGCGCGCGACAGATACAAAGGGAGGCGAACATTCAGCCTCTGCCGGTGATTTATTGCGACCGCAATGAGAATGCGATGCGCCGCGCCGGCAAGCCGCGACTAATGCGCCGCGCTGCGGGCGAGCCTCGCACTAATGGCTCCCAAAACAAACAGGCGAGCCCAGAGCGGTGCCGACTTCGCTGCGCTCGTCCGCCATGGCACTGACCTGCTGCCGTTGCTGGGCGGTCAACAAAAGGGGCATCATAACGTCGTTAACGCACAGATTTTCACCAATTGTTTTCAAATTATCCTTAGGTTCTGGACTAAAAATCTAAATCGGGAACGTTGGGATGTCTACATTAATATGTACAAGAATATCATCACCGAGACTGAGTAGTCCAACACGGATAGTGTGTGGAACAGCGTACAGGTCGTATCAGAATCTTAAGTTCACAAACTCCAACGCTGAAAAAGCTTAACGTTTTCTTTGTCACAGGCAATTAAAAAACTCTTAAATGAACGGAAGGCGTCAAAGTGTCGACGTTAAAGAACACAACTTCGACATGTGAAGCAATTCCAAAGACACACAACGATCAATCTCTGGAAAATGGGATTTCTGCACGAGAAACAGTTACAGTATAGCTGAGTATGTGAAACTAGGGTATGGGAGACGGCTGTATGTGGCAACGTGTCGCTACTGGAAAACACAGTAAGGCAGAACATGGGGTAACCACTATCTGACTTTAAAAAGTTATAAACCTTAGATCTCTGCCACAGTAATGTGTCATGCAGCAACACTGAAGATATATGAATGTATCTGTGTCAACACACATCTCCAAAAGTACTTCATCCGCTTCTAGTGTCCAAAAACAACGAGCATCTCAGATACGGGTGTTACACTGAATGACAAACTGTTCAATTTTCGGATGCGTCCCGTAAACCCGTCCTTTAGTAACAGTGACATACCTATTATAGATATTGTACTGACTGCTATCTAGCAGACCTATATGAGCGTCCTATTGTTAAAACTGGGATAGTCCCTCATTTTCGTAATGCACTGAGAGCATACGTAGACGTCATTCATCTGAAACCTGAGAAACTACAGGATGCTTCACGTATGATTGATGCAATCCCTTTGCAGTTTCGTGAGTATTTTGATAATAGTCTACGGAAATGTGCCATTAATAAAGTGACTGGTGGACTGGAAGGCAATGAATCTGGAACTGAAGTTTGTCACAGTGATCAAGAGCGACAAGAATAAGAAAATATGTGTCTGAAAATAAACTAGGTTGACATAAAAGTTTTCTGCGTATAGTACCATAGCCAGAAAACTTTTATGTCGATTGACTCTGACCGCGGAAGCCCACGCAATTATAAAGTGGGTTGTTTAGTAAGTAAAAAATATGGAATTAACTCTCCCATGTTACAAGCCAAGTCATTAAAAAGGATATCGTCTTCCATTATGTTACCTATCTTCGTATGAATTGTTTAGTTATGAATGTTTATACATATAATAGGAATGTATGAATATGTTGAAGTTATTAAAATTATATTAATTTTTTTAGTTACACGATATTTATGGTAAAATAAGTGTTGTTTAAATTAAAAAGGAGACATATGAGTTAATTTCTATTATTGTGCATCATTCTACGATTAAAGATTTTGGTATATGGTTGCAATCTTCCTGATGAGCATGTAGGAGTAACTGTAAGATTAGGAAATAATACTAATCAAGATTATATAGTTTTTCCAATATATCTCGAAACTACTTTCGAGTGACATGTCCCTCTTTCTGTTCCAACACCCCAATTGTTAAAATGGATGACTAACATCTGTCACGTGTGAAACAGTTTCGGGAGTCACTACATACTCAGTCGAGGACGAAGTTAACATCAGTCGTTATATGACTGTGGTGTAGCTCAGATACATTATGTTACCTACTCACAAAGCATACGAAAGCATGTCACCAGCTGGTCTAGCCCTCTGATAAAGGGAGAGTGCTGAAGTGAAATTTAATTATTACCTCTGATTATACACCGAGCATTGTTTTAAAACAAAGACTAAATTTTTATGGGTCATGAGCGAATCAGCCTAGTCGTTTAAAACTCACTTTAATTAAGTACCAGTTAAATCACATCAAATGAATTTTCCCTGTGAATTAAGGACTTCGTAGGCTTGCCTAACCACAGGACGAAGGGATTATAATTTTCTGATGCCTCATTTAATTTATAGAATATGTACACTATGTCGTATTCCTAGAAAGCCAAGGCAGTTGTTGGTTTGAATATCAGTCCTTCTTCACGAGTGGCGGAGGAACGCACCCTGCCCGCTATTTCCATGTAGGACTCGCTGTTCCACGTTTCCCAACCTGTGGATCGCAGACACTGCCCTCATGGGCCAGAACAAACTCGCAAGAGGTGCACTTGTTAGGTTGATCATGGGGCTCCTCTTCTTGCTGATTGTGGCATACTTTATCGTTGGGTCACAAAAGTGAAGAGAAACGCTATTAATAGCCAAGCTGAAGTCAGTTATTAGTTGGAGCAGGTCAATGACCACCGTCAGCCAGTGAGTTGCCAACATTATGCACACCTGTCCGTAATGGCGACCTCATGCAGTTTCACAATTAGTGGAGCCACTCGCAGCACTGCAGCACTGATCTTCCGGCTGCAAACTAGAACATTCCGAGCAACTATGGGGTGACCCACGGCGATGCTGCCTCACCACAGCTGGCCTGGCTGACAATGGTGTCGTTGATGCCACTGTCTCCACGGATGCTGCCACAGCCTATGCCAGGTCGCTGCTTGCTGTTGTGTGGGAGGCGATGCAAAACACTGAACGACGCCATGTGAAGACCATAATAACAAGGCAAATACCACTCCGCAAGCAGCAGTTTTCCTACTCGATGTAATGAGTCTGTTCTGTCCGCTAATGGTAAAATTTGAACGAATTAAAAGCGGCTTTAGACACTAAACAAACCGCCCAAAAGGATGAATTGAAAGTACAAAACGAGAGACTAATTTCGGAGTTGAAGTAGAGCTAAATTCCCAATTAGAAATACATGGCAAAATTTTAGAAGCAGTTAGTGATTCGTTCACAATAACAGGTGCACCAAAATGAAGTGACAATGCAGCTTGAAACTTGCGCCCAAGTGAAAATTGGACAGGGCGAAAGTCTAAACAGAGCACATGAGGAAAACATGGATGCTTTATCTAAATTCGACTTTTTATCTAAAATTGGCTCACAGCTGAGTGGCGTCGAAAGCAAATTCGCCAGAGTAGCTAGACAAGTGATTACAATCGCTCAACAACAAGACGATCTGCCACATGATTAATGTATAAAAAAACTGATGACAGAGACTCGCCGGTCGGAATGTCCGAGCGGTTCTAGGCGCTGTAGTCTGGAACCGAGCGACCGCTACGATCGCAGGTTCGAATCCTGCCTCGGGCATGGATGTGTGTGATGTCCTTGGGTTGGTTAGGTTTAAGTAGTTCTAAGTTCTAGGGGACTGATGACCTCAGAAGTTAAGTGCCATAGTGGTCAGAGTCATTTGAATCATTTTTGTACAGAGACTCAAAGAGTGATTTCGTTAGGTGTGATAGAAATGCAGATTCACTCAGCAGAGGAGATAGACCAAGAAATTAATACCAGCATAGCGGAGAGTGTTGTCATGCAATGCCAGGTGTTACAGAAAGCAATCGAAGCTAACTGATTATACGCCACCATGGGCCAGCTGGCATCTGCACCTAGCATGGTTACATCATTGAAGCTTTCAACTGTATAAGTGTTGTTTATTAACTCACACAGGCCGACCAGCTTGCAGCAGAAGTAGGAAGGTTAATTCATTCACCGGGTGTCCCCTTCCCCTGCCTTCGATAACTACCAGTCAGCCTGCGCTGGATGTGCGAGTTGCGGTTTCGATAAATGTTTCCAATCGAATTGAGTCTGCACTGAATGCCGGTGCTGTTCTAGGGGACTGATGACCTCCGATGTTAAGTCCCATAGTGCTCAGAGCCATTTGAACCATTTATTCGAGATTGGAAAGATAGATACGGTAATTTATCCGAAAGGGATTCGATGAACCGTCCGTCCACAAATTAGGTGTGAATTGCAGAGTAGTGGTGTAGAACTACATTTAGATAGTGAACAGCAATCAAGTCCCCTTTGACAACGATGAGGAAAATCCTACATCCATATTTATTACCAGCGAAAACTATGATTGACCCACCTTCGTGCTCCCCCTGTGGGTCTGCATGTTTTAGTTGCTCATTGACCCAGGGCCAACCATTATTATGCTTTCAGGAAAACCCAGCACACAGCGGTGAAGAAAACTAGTCGCCAGAAAGATTCCTCCAGGTTGCTTCCTAAACTGTAGCAAGCGGTTCTGTTTCATCATCTATGGGGCTTGTGTCCGCAGCTCGTGATCTAGTGGCTAGCGTTACTGCCTCTGTATCACGGGGTCCCGGGTTCGATTCCCGGCCGGGTTGGGCACTTTCTCTTCCCGGGGACTGGGTATTTGTGTTGTCTCCTCATAGTTTCATCATTATCATCGTCATGCGTGACAGTGGCTAGAATGGACTGTGAAAAAAATTGTACTGTGTCAATACTGGGACTTTGTACGGGCGCTGATGACCGTTCAGTTGAGCGCCCCACATACCAAACATAAAATCACATCACATCTATGGGTCACCTAGAAGCCGCCGTTAGCAGTTAACAGCTGCTGACTGTGGGCAACCAATGCGACGTATAATGAGGTGGCAAACGACATCGGATACCTTCTAATATCGTGCCGGACCTCCTTTTTCCCTATGTAGTGGAGCATCTCGACGTGGTAGGGACCCAAAAAGTCGCTGGAAGTCACATGCAGAAATAATGGGCCACGCTGTCCACGTAACCGTCCATAATTGTGGGAATGTTGCTGGTGCATCATTTTGTGCACGAACTGTTCGCTCAACTGTTTCCCATAAATGTTCGATGGGATTCGTGTTGGGCGATCTGGGTGGCCCAATCATTCTGGACAATTGTCCAGAATGTTCTTCAAACCTGCCGTGAACACATTGTGGCCAGGGACATCGCAAATTGTCATCCATAAAAATTCCATTGTTGTTTGGGAATATAAAGTCCACGAATGGTTTTAAATGTTCCCAAAGTAGTCGAACATTGTAAGGAGTGTAACAGAACTCTCCATTACGTAAAACAATATATCCAACTCAACGCTATTCTTTGCATTGTGTAAGCACTCAGATGTCGATAGTAGCAAATCTGAAGGCGAAACATGGGAGCGTGATTCTACGCATTGAGGTCTGTCTGCGAGAGTGGAAGAGTAGTGTCGATCGAGTGCTCGGAGACAGAAAACGCGTCACGCAGCCCTCACGTCGGTCATGGCAGATCTTACCACACTCAAGGTCTGATTTCATGTATATAGCCAGGGAAGATCTAGATGGCTTAGCTACGCTTGAAGATGGAATTCAAGGTAAAAGTCGCAAGCATAGTACAAAAGCAATTGCAGGGTTAGGCTCGTGATCGTTAGTCTGAGTTTGCAATAATCCCTTGTTTTGCTTGTCAGTTAAAGAAGCCTCCTTATCTTCCAAATAATAATAATTATTGTCCACGTCTAAATAATATGCTGTGGTTACGAAACGTTAATGTAACTTTGAAATTGAAGTAATTTAATAATCTGGCACTCAGCCATTATTGACACATATGTCATTTGTCATTGTCATTATTAATACTTGTTCATGGTGATTCTGAAATTTTAAATAGACTTAATTAATTAAATCCCTTCTCAAAATTTATTTAGTAGTTAACGGGACCCAAGCAAACGACTTTTCATTAAATTCATTCTTAGTAACAATAAGCCTTAGCCGGTGTTGCTGCATGCTGCTGCGAATTGCTGTAAACCACATGGAAAGAGGCAGTCATCTAAAGAGGTGAGTGCAAAACTTAGGGCCAAAACAGAGGCACTGACACAAGACAACATCTCTTGTACTCTAGTCCAGTAAATTCCGTTGTGTAAGTCAGATTCTGTATCACTTGTAAATTCATATTTAACACGCATTCAGATAACTTATCGAAATGTTAGTTTTATATTTTTCATGTAACGATATGTTGAGGGCTTAAATGACAGTGAAACTGACACTCATACTACATGCACACAGTGTTATGCAGGTTAAATTCTGTTTACTTATAGCTCAGGTTGCTTATCGAGTCCAGTTTCACAGACGAACATAGGCAATTTGGCAGTAGCTACGTTATACATATTGGTTGCGTATACGTCACAACATAACTATTTGGAGCCAATGATACGTTCAGTTGGACCATAGGACCCAATCCATTCCAATGAAACACAGCCCACACCCTTATGGAGCCACCACCAGCTTGCACAGAGACTTGTTGATAAGTTGGGTCCATGGGTTCATTGGTTCTGCGCCATACTCGAACCTGTCGTCAGCTTTTGCCAACTAAAATGGAGCCTCATCTGACAGGGCCACGCTTTTCTAGTCATCTAGGGTCTAACCGATATGGTCACGAGCCCTGGAGAGGTGTCATGCTACTAGCAAAGGCATTCGCGTCGGTCGTCTGTTACCGTAACCCGGTAACGACAAATTTCTCTGCACTTTCCTAACGGATACGTTCATCTTACATTGCACATTGATTTATTCAGTTATTTTCGCGCAGTATGTCTTCTGTGTTATCATTCACAACTCTACGCAAACGCCGCTGCTCTCTGTCGTTAAGTGAAAACTGTGGGCCACTGTGTTGTCTGTGATGAGAGGTAATGCCTGAAATTTGGTATTCTCGTCGCTCTCTTGACACTGAGGATCTCGGAATATTGAATTCCCTAACAATTTCCGAAACAGAAAGTCCTATGCACTTGCAGGTATCTTACGGTTACTGCGGAATAGTTGCTCTCCTATATAGCATCCCATACAAGCAAAACAGTTGTGTCTTTACTGGTGGTTACTCCTACTATTGGTACTTGGATTACGCATGTCTCTTTTTAAAAAGAATAGCTCGATGTATTCATAGAGTCGCGCCACTCCCGTCTCCTTTCATGTTCCACAGCTAATCCACTGCAGATAATACCTGTAGCTGTGATCATGCAGTCAAATACTGTGTGCGCTGGCTAGACTTGTGATTTAATAAAACGCACAGAAATAAAAAATAAAAGTTAAATTAATAGTTTAAAAACAAGGGTTCTGTTTTAGCATCTGTAATTGATGTAGACGACAGAGAATTCTGTCGAATAATGTTTATTCAAGAAAAGACATCTCAAATAAAAGGAAGCGGTTCTATGAAATTCAGCTAAGGTACAGGCAGAAAATACCCCTATCAAACGCAATAAAGTTATGTTGAGAGTATTACGGGAATGGTAGCAAAACCCCCACAGTAAATATTCATCAAAGATATAACGAAGACTAAGTCCGCTTCGTAATCACAATACACTAAATATTCACCAGCTCAAAAGAGTTAGAGTTCAATATGATGATTTACAACGATAGAACAAACGATACGGAGAAGTGTAACTCGTACTCTCTCTACCATCAGTTCCGTAATACAATCTGGAGCATATGCACACCTCTCAAAATATAAAGTTCCTTCAAAAATTAAAAGAGTTGTAGCAGTCATTCACCACCCTGAATCAATCTCTAATAAGACTGAATCATGCACACTACCAAAGGCACGTCTTCCTTCTTCCAGTACTTGACACAAAGTGTCAAGCATCTCTCCCCTGAGCTCTTCGTTCAGAAACTCCCAGTCTCCAGTTGATGCTGCTGTCTGATTTTCCATTGGCTGAAGGCCATCCCCAACAAAAATACATCTTTCTTACATTCTACAAACGTAATTTGACTCTTCATGACCAGTTTCCCACACTAAACTAATATATTACAAGAATATACAAATAAAGGAAATATGATAAACTTTCAGTTACACTCAGATCATTTACAATAAATGTAAGTAATAATTTGGAAATAAATAAGCAAGCCAGCATTCTTGCACAAATGCCGTTACATTAAATGGCAAAGAACTGTAGTAAATCTTGTTTAAAAAATAATTTATGCCCCTCGACAGAAGCAGCTTCTGATTCCCTTTTCAATTGAGGTGTCTACTAACACGTGCAGCTAACCACTTTTAAACTAGCATAATTTTGTAATAGCACTTGCAATCAGTGTTTGCGTAAAGTTACTGTCAAATTAGGAAATTGTTCATTAGATAAATACACAAATATGACAAAATATGAAGTACTGATTCTGTGTTCATTTGCTGTGTAAATGTGGAGAATAATGTTCTGGCAGACATTTACGTAAAAAAAAGAAATAAAAAAACATAATATATCAAGAAATAAAATAGATACAAATAGTTAGCTTTCAGAGATGTGATCTATTGCGCAAAGCTATCCTTTGACATATCGTATGTCGAAATTGAACGGAGCGTTTAAAAGCTATTAATTCAAAGGCTCAGTGTGAAATTATTTAATCGCTATGAAATATTAAATTATGTAGCTTTAAAAACATTGAAATAGTATTGCGTCATTGGATGCACCTCTTTTTTCTGGGATCGCCATCGCCGATGTATTCATATTTTCATTAATATTTGGCTATAAATTATTATAGACTCTCAAAGAGCTGTGAGAAGCCATCTTTCAGCGTGTCTGAAAATCTGTGTCTTGGAGCACTGTCTCCTGCACAAAAGCCATGCGAGCGACAGCCCTCAAAATTCTCAGTGATTTTTCCCAATCTCTGGCGACGCTGCTATTCTTTTCACCTGGACTCGCTCATACCGGTCACGTAGTCGGAAGCCAAAACTGCCGCGAAGCGCCCTGGGACCTGGGGCTGCTAGCGTACAGCCGGACAACAAATTCGTCTTACATGATGGCAACTGTTAGCGGCCGATTGACTCGCTTACATACTAGACGTTACATGATTCTAGTTCCAACTACCACTGTGCGTTCAGAGTCTGTCAATTCCCGTCGTGCGACAATAATCACACGAATCACCTGAGTGCAAGTGATAGCTCCGCCATTTTGTGCCCTATGTACGCGATACTACCGCCATCTTTATATGACCATCTCTCTACAAAGTTTTTTGTCTCACGATAGAGGCTGAAACAAGCCACACGATCTAGTTTACAATCAAATGCTCCACTGAACCGCACTGAGAACGAAAATTTCAGTTGATGTTTGTTACACAGGTGGATGTAGGCAGCAATATACAGGGTGATTCAAAAAGAATACTACAACTTTAAAAATGTGTATTTAATGAAAGAAACATAATCTAACCTTCTGTTATACATCATTACAAAGAGTATTTAAAAAGGTTTTTTTTTCACTCAAAAACAAGTTCAGAGATGGTCAATATGGCCCCCTCCAGACACACAAGGAATATCAACCCGATTCTCCAACTCGTTCCACACTCTCTGTAGCATATCAGGCGTAACAGTTTGGATAGCTGCTGTTATTTCTCGTTTCAAATCATCAATGGTGGCTGGGAGAGGTGGCCGAAACACCATATCCTTAACATACCCCCATAAGAAAAAATCGCAGGGGGTAAGATCAGGGCTTCTCGGGGGCCAGTGATGAAGTGCTCTGTCACGGGCTGCCTGGCGGCCGATCCATCGCCTCGGGTAGTTGACGTTCAGGTTTCGTAACTAACCTTTTTCGTAGGACTCTCCATACAGTTGATTGTGGAATTTGCAGCTCTCTGCTAGCTCTGCGAGTCGATTTTCCTGGGCTGCGAACAAATGCTTGCTGGATGCGTGCTACATTTTCATCACTCGTTCTCGGCCGTCCAGAACTTTTCCCTTTGCACAAACACCCATTCTCTGTAAACTGTTTATACCAACGTTTAATACACCACCTATCAGGAGGTTTAACACCATACTTCGTTCGAAATGCACGCTGAACAACTGTCGTCGATTCACTTCTGCCGTACTCAATAACACAAAAAGCTTTCTGTTGAGCGGTCGCCATCTTAGCATCAACTGACGCTGACGCCTAGTCAACAGCGCCTCAAGCGAACAAATGTACAACTAAATGAAACTTTATAGCTCCCTTAATTCGCCGACAGATGTGCTTAGCTCTGCCTTTTGTCGTTGCAGAGTTTTAAATTCCTAAAGTTGTGGTATTCTTTTTGAATCACCCTGTATTTTTGTTGAAAAAGTATTGAGGAAGAGGTTAACAGTCAAAATGCGCAGACCATGCAGCCAACTAGGGTGGTACTAGACGTTTTTGAGCTACTCATTTCAAGTAGATGACCAGATTAGAGAAAAAAGATGTTCTATGAACATAATGAGTCACTATGAAATGCATATGTTGATTTGTCAAGTAACATTGTCTGTAATGCTCCTATCTTAAAAATAAATTTTGTACATTGTTTAAGCTTCACTTTATTGTTGGACTAACTTCTTTATTCCAACAAAAACACATAATATTCATTTAAAAGACAGAATGTGAAGTGTACATAGCATTATTTAACTTCAACACAAATCACGCTTTTAATATCTGTATCACACTGCATTAAACATTAAAGAGTGTTGATGTAATTTTGTCGCAGTTACATAAATCACTATCTATTTTAAACACAAAACCACTGCAAACTTAATGTCGATTTGGCATGAATAAACAAAATTATACTTAGCACGGTAATCTGTGTTTTGGTTCAAATGGCTCTGAGCACTATGGGACTTAACATCTGTGGTCATCAGTCCCCTACAACTTAGAACTACTTAAACCTAACTAACCTAAGGACATCGCACACATCCATGCCCGAGGCACGATTCGAACCTGCGACCGTAGTGGTCACGCGGTTCCAGACTGAAGCGCCTAGAACCGCACGGCCACACCGGCCGGCTCTGTGTTTTAAAATTTCAGATATTCCGTTTCGTTACAGACATTTGGTTATTTAACATAAACTGTGTAACATACGTAGTATCTATTTCATTAATTTCATTAACACTTTGAGCACACTATTCGATCATTTTTCATTTGGAGAGCTAATAAGAATAGTGGTTGATGTTCACATCGTATTAGAGCCCTTGTCAATTTGAGCATTACAGAATATTAATCTGTTGATTCCTCGAATTCTGAAATGAGGACACCAATTCCATTGTTCACACTAGGGAAAATGTAGGCGTATTAAGCGTAAATTAGTATATGTCACTGTCAATTCGTCCACTTTTGTGTGAGCAATAATTCACTGGAGCAAAGGTGGAATAGTATGTCGCTGCGTGCTTGATAGAAACACAATTTTTCAATTTCGGAAAACGACGAACAACGTCATTGAATATGGCCAGACAGAGATTTCAAACCAATGTGAGCTCATCGCCTCAACGACTATGCGCTATCATACCTGGTTTCACATGACAACAGCTATAAACTACATCAACTGACACAGAAATTACTGTAACTCGTGGAGTACCCTGATTACAAACTCTCTGTGTGTGGCGAACATCGCCGCTATCAAGCTGCAAGTTTCTCGGGCAGTGGGGCGCAGCTCAAACCAACGGCCACTCGGGATTAGCCGAGAGTTCTAAGGTGCTACAGTCATGGACTGTGTGGCTGGTCTCGGCGGAGGTTCGAGTCTTCCCTCGGGCATGGGTGTGTGTGTTTGTCCTTAGGATAATTTAGGTTAAGTCCCATAAGATTTCACACACATTTGAACATCAATTTCAAACCATCGATGATCGTAATGGAAATATATACTCGGTATCTGCTGCTTCTGACATTGTTCCTCGGAGGCGAATGGAACAACAATCTACCCTTTTGTATGGTAAGTCCTGTTAGGAATTGATCGTAGAATTGCATATGGAAATAGGAAATATCATTCTTGTTGAATGTCAGCTGGTGTTACTAATAGCTTTCCCGCTGAATCATTATTCCGCAATAAATGCACCACTCCATCGTTAGCGAACTGTGTTGCTCGATGGGCGTCTACATACCACATGAAAACCTTTCATCTTCGTCAGCGTGAAAGAGAAAGGGGTACTTTTACTTCATGATGTCTTGTCTTTTTTCGAATATTAACAGAGTTTTGCAGACTTTGGCTAAACTTTCTGCCACTTCCCTCCATAAATTTGTTACCTTGAATTGGTGTCCAGCCACTTAGGTTTAAGCTGCTCCTGTTTCCTGTGGAATACGTCACACGAATGTCGGAGTGTTTCCATCGAGACCAGAGCTGACTTAAACAGTCCAAACTCGACAGTACAAAACTCCTGCAGTCCGAGCTTTTGCCCTGTCTTTACAAATCTCACATTGGTGAGGATGTTAATCTCAAAATTTCCTTTAGAAACGTGTTGGACATACTGCTTATTACTTACACATTTCGAGTCTTAGTGTGGTTTGTATCGAGGATCCTCCTGTATTGCATGAGACGTATTGGCGCTGTATCGGAACGATACAGGCGGAAACTGCAGTTCGAGAGCCGTGAGCATCAAAACATCTGATAATGAGCAATTGATTCGTTACTCTCAGTGTGGTGTATAAGTAATGCATTCAAGCACGGTAAAGCCAAACAGAAGTATTGTGGAAAACGAAAGATAAAAAAACACTTGAAGCAAATCTAACGAAAGCGTAAAGTAACATCGTTAAGAAATCGATCAGACATTAATAGCATTCACAGTGAGTTATTGTAAATAATTCAAAATTTCCTGCCGCATCGGTGAATATTGTCGTGCGTCTCTTATTCGTTGTCATGTGTTTTCTCCTCTCTGACTAAAATAGCCGTTATACACACTGGTTAGTTTTGGTATGTAAATGCATGAGCCTTGCTCGTTTGATTCCATGCAAGCTTTCGCACGCACTCCTCAACGTTATGTTGCTGCTCTGAATATTTGGCATCAGAGTTAAAATCACGCTCGAGTTTTTGCATGCAGTATGCATATGTGGTAGCTACTGAATAAAGGATGAAGCGGCGGCCGCTCCGGCCAGTCCGGTGAGGAACACGCATTAGCAGCCCGCTCTTCACTCGCTGCCACTTCGCACGTTTACTTTGATGTGGCGAGGCGTGCCATTCGAGGAAGTGGAAGCAACTGCTTTATCCAAAGGTATTAAAAAACTGGGTGTTCTCCATGCCTGAATACAGCGTCACAAAGTCATTCAAGTATGGACTGTTCAAATGTAAATGCTTGGACTGAACTTATGATTTGCACAACATGTTATTACTCACTTAGCCAGGAAAACGTGGCGTTAATTTGTATCTTAGGCTAATACAGCGTGATTTGTTTAGAAGAGAAAATAAATAAGTCAAAATTAATGATAATTATGAACAAGTAGGTCAACTGAATTTAGGATTCACTGATATTGTCAAAATCTGTGTCTTAGAACCTATCAGATTCTTGTGAATAACTGTCTGCTAGACAGTTCATAATATATAATTAAAACTGTTTATTTAATATCAAGTCTGCATCAGTGATTTTCAAGAAGAACTTCTACTTACTTGGGACCAGATAATTCGATCTCTGGAATTGAATTAGAAGAAGTTTGATGAACGGATCACTGAGTGAATAGCATTGTGTATTAAAACTGAAGAACGAACTTAGATATCGCTATTCCTGTAATAATAATTCACAGGCCGCACCACTCGCTCCTTTTGCCTCCATGATTTCTACCTCACCCTTTACGGTCGTCCTATCCACCTCACCCCCACCCTGAAATACCTTGGCCTCACCCTTGACCGACACCTCACCTGGACCCCTCATCTCCTGACCATCCAGCAGAAAGCCCATTCCCGCCTCCGCCTGCTGAAACTCCTGTCTGGCCAGACATGCGGATTGCATCCTTCTACCATCCTCCACACCTACAAATCCCTCATCTGTCCTATCCTCTGTTACGCCAGCGTCGCCTGGATCTCCGCCCCCACCCGCTTTTACAAGGCCCTCCAAATCCTTGAACGCCATGCGCTCCACCTTGCCTTCCGTATCCGCCTCCCTTCCCCCATACGGCTCCTGTATGAACTGATCCACTTCCCCCACCTCCTCCTGTTCCTCCAACATCTCCGCATCCTTTACATTGTTCGCAGGCTTGATCCCCCCCACCCTCTGGTTTCCTCCTTCCTCTCCACCCCCCGCCCATTGCCGTGCCTCTATCTCTGTATCCCTCCCTCTCTCCACCTCCACAACCTCCATCTCCTTCATCAGGGCAATTTCCAACGCCTCCCCCTCCCGGATGACGAACTTTGCTGTGACATCTACCCTTCCTTCCAACTGTAACCTGGCCTTGTTACCCCCCCCCCTCCCCATGGCCCCCTTTTTCCTCTTCCCTCCTTCTCCCAGAGCGGATTTTCCTCCATCCCACCCTCCCCTGAGACCCTGCACACCATACTTGCCTCTTTCCTTCCCACATCCCTCCCTACCTGGCCCTCTTCAGCGCGCCCCCCGCTCTTCTCCCCCATCTCTTCCCCTCCCTCCCTTCTTAAGGTCTCCCTCATCTCCTAGCGCCTGGCAGATCCTCTGTATTGATCATCATCAGTGTGCCACATCAGTGTTGTGTTTAGTGCTGTTTCTCCTGTGCGTCAAGAGGTGTGATTTTAATTGTGTACTGCCTTGAGGTTCGCCGTCAGTGTTACTTTATGTGCTATGGCATCCGTCGATACCTTTATGCTCCAGTCCTACTGTGCCTTGTGTTCTTTTAATCGTCGCAGTGTGTGGCTTTTTGTGTGTGCTACTTTCAAACAGTTTTTTTATCTCCATTTTACAGTCACCCCGTTTTTTGTCTATTGCCTTCCATGATGTTCCCCCTTTTTTTATATCTATGTTCACCTTATTCTCTCCTTTGCTGTTTTTAAATGTCTTCTATTGTCTTTCGGCTGAAGAGCAGCGCATATGCTGCTGCCAGCCCGTCCCGATGGGGAATTGAAATACAATAAAGAAAAAAAAAACGTTTTCGCCAGTCTGCGACGGCTCACCTGAAGATGACTGGCAGGTGCCCAGTTGAAATATCGTGCGAAGTATTGAACGACGACCGGCTGCAAGCCCGAAATTTGTTTGAACAGTCGATTCGCCGGGAAAATTTTAAAATTCACAGTAGCATATCTGTTTAGAAAATCTGGACATATTCTAAACATTGAACATTCACCGCATACAGCGTATAAAGCACAACTGTGTGAGATGTCCCATTTGAAATGAACTCGTTTCATAAGAAAAGTCTGTCAAAGTCGGTAGTCTTAAATAAATAAATATGTTTGAGATCTTGGCTTTAGAACAGTTTTTACCTAGTCTTCTTATATCGAGTAAATTGAGTAATATACAACAGTGTATTACTGTGAGATAATCAAACCTAATTAAATTTCTCCTAAGTAAAAATAACTACATAGATGAAAAAATGGATTATATTAAAGTTTATCTTCGAATGACAGAAAAATCCTGAGTTGCAGAGGCCAAGTGCAAGAACTGTTACAGTTATTTAGTGGATTTCTAGATCGACTTTACCAAGTAAAACGAGTTTGGAAGGAGGACTGATGCAAAAATACCATCAAGAGTAGCATTAAGCAGTACTTGACTGAAGCCTCAGTCTACGTTCGCTTTCCAGGTTGTGAGCTTCTAAGAAAAGATGGAAGAGAAGGAGTCGTCCTTATCATAGATTTACGTCTCCCACTTCACGAAGTGTTCCAACAATTCTCAGCCACCGAGTTGCAGGAATTCGCTGCTGTAAGAGAAACACTATCGATAGAATTTTGTCTTGCGTCGATGTACAAACGTTCTTGTAAGAGAGTAAGTACGCGTTTCTGGAATGATTTCTTTAAGTAATTTTCCTTGTGAATTGTTACTATGTGGAGATTTCAACTTGCGGCTGGGTGTGAATAGAATAATGCATATTGAAGCGTACTATGACGAGTTGTACGCGACACCAATTAGACGACAACGATATTTTTTTTTTTTTTTTTGGTATGTCAACGATCGGAACATGAAAAGTGATACACTGTGTTCAGATTACATTCAGGCTGAAATTTAATTGGGTATTTACGGAGAAAATTGAGTGATACACGAATACAAAAGCAATTGGAAAATCAAAGAATGGTGCTGGTCTGAATATACTTCAACTGTGAAGAAATTATTACACTGGCTGGATGAAAGTCATACAGTTTCAGAAAAATATTATTCATGCTCAGATATAAAAACTACTGCTGCAAACAAACTCCAGTCCACATAATACAGAAAATTAAGAACAACAATTTGGTGGGGTCAGGAATGATCGAGAGCTATAGCTCGAAGGCATCTTCCAGTAACTGATTATTTGTAGG
The DNA here is from genome assembly GCF_023898315.1 of Schistocerca nitens. Classification (NCBI taxonomy): domain Eukaryota; kingdom Metazoa; phylum Arthropoda; class Insecta; order Orthoptera; family Acrididae; genus Schistocerca; species Schistocerca nitens. The sequence continues at coordinate 674,466,493 of NC_064614.1, read as the reverse complement.
AAACAACATTTTTACCATCGGACAACAAAACAGACAACAATCATTTTCTCCTTTTCCATTTCACAGAACAGGACCCTAGTGTTAACAATGATCAGCCATCTACCATACTGTGTCAGGATGAGATGGTTAATGATTGGACAACAAGCGGGGCAGGGGGACTGTTATTCATACCCTTAAGTTACCTAATTTTATAGACCAATCGCACTGTGATGATTTATTAGGAAAACACAGAGAAGGTTAATAATGAAATAACTAGCATGGTGGTATGAGTCAAGGAACGTTCCGCCAAAGTTGCAGTTCCGGTTTTGAAAAGATAAAGTGACAATATATAATTTAACCCTGGTGTCTACTGATACACTTAAACTTAGTTACTGCATTTTTCTTTATTCATTAATCATATGACAAAGTACAAATAAATAGTTCATTTAAAAAGTGGAAAAGTTGGCACATCGACAAAGGTCACGAAAGAATTCTGTTCGTCAGATTAGAAGATAAATCATTGGCCTAAAGTTTTTAAATATTGGTCTACCATAAGAAGCAATTCTTGGTCTCTTACTCATCATTTTTACACTAGATATCACAACCGTTATTTCTCCAACGAATTTACTGTTGCACATCAGAATAGTACAGTATTAGAGTGAACAAAGTTTTTTTTAACAGTAGCATGCTGCAGTTTACACATGGCTTACATAACGGGTGTACAGACTCGGGGTGCCTGAACACAAACAAAGAGGAGAAGATACCTATAGAGCGTGGGAGAAAGAGCTTTAGAACACTTGATTCAGCACTATGACGTCATAACAGAGGGAGTGCAGTGAGATTTTGTTAACGGGTGTGGAGTAACGAAACTAAAGATTACACAAGAAAGTCTTTCACACCATAAGCTTTGCATACAAGAATGCACTGAAGCACTGGCAGAGAATGGTGACAAGCTCGAAGGATACAGCACTTTGGTCACCCATACAGGGAGAATCACTCACTAACCACTATATAACGCTCTCCTTCCTTCCATTCAGGGCACAGAATCTGTTCATTCTGTCGGCATCACTGATAACGACGGAAGGCCAGCTTCGTTAGTTGCACGATGGCCTGATGACGTATTAGTAAGTGCTGGTAGACTGGAGCCCACTTCTATGAGACGACAGCCAACCGGCTGCAAGCTGCCACTCCCACCAGTTACAATGGTGACTGAAGATGACGGCGAGGTAGACCTCCTGAGTATGTAGAACTGATCTGTCTGCAAGCAGTTTGACATAGGAGCAGGGCACCTAGTGCTACCATTCCGGGTCAGTGCATGTATCACCTTACTGGATGTGCACTGGGACAGCACCTTGCACTGTCCTTCTTGTCATTGTTGGGACTTCTGTCTCCTCACCATCATGACAATCTTCATCAGGGGTATGCACATTACTGCGAGTAGGCATAAACGGAGCTGAGTCTTTGTTGGACATACACAGTGACGCTGGCTGTGTGGCTGCGCTGGCTGCCACTCTGCCTAGCACAAGGCCTTGGAGCAAACTGTAAGCAACACCAAGTGCTTCGATAGCCGATTCCACAATGGTTGTTGACACGCCACTCAACACCTTCCTGCAATGTGGGCATAGCTCGTCTTGTATCAGGCTGTGTTGAAGAGGAGACTGAAGCACTGTACAACTCTCAGCAATAAATGGATGTTAATTTAAAACTGTCTCATTGGATGTGACATAGATCCTCACCACCACCTCTCCAGTTGGCGTCCCTGGACTCTAGTAGAGGTTCACAAGCAGTGAACCCCTATAATTAGCAGTCAGAAGTGATTACGTTGGCTGCAGTCTCCGTAGAGTAACCATATCTGTGTATCAGCAGTCGTCATCGACAGAGAGTATTATGTGGTGCAATGAGAGTGCCCAATTTTTGTACTCCTGTTTTCTTTTTTCTTGTATTTTACGGCTCTGCCGAGTCGATGGAATATTCATACGAACATAATCTTTAGGCCACAGGCAACCGAAGATCTGTCACAGTTCCGGTTAACTGAAAAGAGGAAACTGTTGCCTACTATGTACCAGTATTGTAACTTGTTCAGACATGAATTACCTTGTACTAAGGATGTGCCTGCAACTTATGGCACTTGTTGGTTTGGTCACGAAGCAAAGTAGTGCAATGAGTCCTGCTGGGCCATGATACGTAGAAAGTAACAATGTATTTAGTTTGGCTAATTGATGTAACGTACATGTACTTGTTACTTATTTTTTCTATAGCATAATTTAGAATGGAGGTAACACAATGACTAGAAAAGCATGCAGCATTTGTATGTGAAGCCACTGAAGTTCTGAAGAGTCAGGTAGCCACGTTACTCCACGATAATGTAGAACAAAACCGAGATAACGAGGAGTTGCAGATGAACTAGAAGCGTCACAGGTCGTGTATAGGCAGGCGTAATGCTAGGGAGGGACTCCAATACCCTAGTGAACATAACTGCCCCGTCCATTTATCCTATGACAGTCATCCTCATTACGCTTTTTTCTGAAAAGACGTCTAAGGATGTACCGGTCTTTGTTGATGACATGAGGGGAGCAGCTAATTAAGAGAATTGGTCTGAGGAAACGCGTGTGTATATGGCTAAGTTACGATTAGTGTATGACACTAAAACGTCAGACACTTGTCCACTTGGCTGAAGGTCTTGTCCAGCTATATCGTAAGCAGAATATTGCAGGTTTTTGAGAGAAAACTTCATTGGATTAACTCAGACTCACAGTGAGATGGTAAAAGCATTTTCTGACAGAGTTCGTAAGGTGAACTCGCAGACTTACGGATTGTCGCACAGTGCAGAGGCAGATAAAGACCTTGGACGTATTCGTCAGAAATATTTCTGCGGATATGTCGCGGCGGATGAGGATGGCGAATCCTAGTCGTTTTTCCTCCCTTATCAGGATTGCTAGGCAACTGGAAGAGGTCAATACAGTGACTCAGAAGCGGAGTGCCTGTGGTGTCTTCTCCTCTGATGCCAAGTGTTACATATGTTGATAAGTGGGCCACCTAAGGAAGCAGTGTTTTAAAGATGGCGAGACTGGGCACAAGGCACATGAGCAAAAGTAGGAAGCAGGAAAAGGGAATCTAGGAAAGCGTTCGTTAAATAAAAACGGGAGTGCTTTAACAGTCGAAGGTCATTCCTACTGAAACGGCACACAGCAAATGTGGGGCGGCGGGTGGAATAATAGAATAAATGTTTTGTATTTATGCTGTTTGCCGTTCTCAACACTGGCTCTCTAACTACAATATTGGCAACCAGAAAGTGATTAGCAAAACGTGAAGCCTGTAATTAGAATTCCTAGTGCCCACTGAGAAATACATTTATAGCTACAGCTTATAGCTCTGAGGAATTAGGAGATTGTCTGAGTTTCATAATCAAAAACCATTCTCTCTAAAATGTTCACTATATTCTGAAAGTCACAGACCAAAAAGTATCCACACAATCCAGCTACCAAGGCAGTTCAGAGTCTAATGCCCTGATGCCACTATAACTGTTCAAATTAAATGTTTAAGTGAATGCTCGCCATAATTTGATGATAATGTTCATCAAACGCCACGCTAATAATGGTAGAATGTCTGTCCTGCGGCGGCACGTGAAAATACGACATACGCAAACTAAAGATAGATCATTAACGTCATCCCAAAATTAACGCTTTACTCGAAAACGATTTCATGGTTACGCGTATCCCGAGTAACTTATTACTGCATCCAAGGCTGTTTATGTCAACGATACCGACGCGACGCGACTGCCGGCACAGGTGGTGCGCTAATCAGCGTCTCGAGAGAACTGGGGCCTTCTTCTCGCGCAGCGTTCTTACATATAAAGCCGCGGTGCGGACGGCTAAGGGAACGCCTGATCAAATCTGCTCTCCCGACTAACCGCTGGGCTAGTAATGCACCACTTTAAGTTATCGAATAAATCATTGCTTCCTTTGCTGATGGCCGATGAAGCTCTCAATTTAAATGTGCAATCAGCACACAGGTAAGTAATCATAATAAAAGTCTGATGTGGCTAATTCAAATATTTTGGGCGAGATAATTAATTTAATTACACTACACGCAGTAGATGAGCTCTGAACTTGCCCTTTGGAGATAAGCTATCGCTATAGTTTTATAGTTAATCAGTTGAAACGTCCCACATCTTTATGATTATAGCGGATCTCCCTTCTACTTAAATTTAAACATCCTAGCTTTACTTATTCGCCTACTTAATCCATCTTGCTTCCTTAATTTCTAAGAGAAAAACCAGAAAATCATGAATTTCAACTAAAATTTTAATTTGTGAGATCCAGAATACTGTTTTTACTAAATTATTATGTAAAAGGAATCTAAATATAAATTTTTAAGTTTCCAGCTTTTTTCTGTTGCGCCAATGATTTTTACAGAAAAACATCCAAATTTCGAAAATGGTTAAAGTTATTGAACTGATAGCCAACACATATTGATTTTGTATTACTCCTGACATGCTAGAAACGTTTCAGGTTATTTACTTCATTTTAAAGTATTGCGGAATATTTATGACATCAGAGCTAGTTACAGCAGACTGGCTGGCACACAATGGAAAGACTGATATGAATTTTATAAGGCGTGAGTAGGCTGCTTCCCTACACAAGGACGTATTCAAAACCGGATTGTTGCATGCTTGGCACAGTGCACAACAAGGAACAAAAATTCTTGGTGGACACAGAAGAGCATGTTTCGGTTGTTAGTAGGGACTACTTGGGCGGGATGTGACTTCAGTCTCCGCGGTGTAGGTTATGTGGAATGGGTAACAATGAGGCGAAACCATTGGGAGCAACACCGCTCAGCTTCACCATTGGCGCTAAGAGTCTTGAGGAGCATATGGAAGTGTTGCCACACGTTGATGAGGGGTACTGGGAATTCTCCGACAGTATTTTCTGGACAAATTTCGTGCTATAATTAATCTCTCGCGGCGTGCGATCGAACTCGCGGATCTCAGTTTCCATTGGCGGAGTGCTGCTAGTGAGACAATGTCGCAAGGTGTCCCCATCATGATGGTGTTGCCAGGTAAACCGCGTACAAATACACTAAAGGTCAATTCGCGGGATATCATACCAGGAGGCACAGGAAAATAAATCTGCGATAATGAAGGTATGGATCTAACAAGCGAATTGTTGTTCATGTTAGAAACATTGGAGTACAGTGAGGAGTTGGATAAGTCGCATTAGGGTGCACAGGAGAGTAGTTTGCGTTAGGATGGAGAATTTGTGAGTTTTTCCCGTAAGTTTCGATAATTTTGGCATGGACGAGGTTGGTCTATCACAGGGACGGATGGTTGATAGTTTGCGTGTCCTAGGGGAAGACGGTATTGATAGGTCAAGTGCCGGCTGTAGCAATAAGTATACAATAGCGTCTCTGCACTACATGAGAAAATACTTACGAGGGAAAAATAGGAAGCCATAACTGAAGTGGAGCATTGACCTGGGAGAAAGCACACTAAGCAGGAAGATTGGTGGAGCTCTGCAAGCACAAGATATACGTTGCCTGCGTGGCAGGAGGCACAAGCAGCAGACAGAGCGTGTTGGGCTTTTAGGTCATAGCCCCAATTCGGGACACATGGCGGTTTGCTGTGCAGAAGTATAAAATGTGGACTCAATCTTGTGAAAGACTGTGTATGATGTGCACACAAAGTGGATATTAGTCACTGACCTATTCCATTACAAAGATTACTAGAAGAGTAAAACCTTCTGAAATGCTAGGTTTCCATATTCTTGAACCATTTAGTAAGACGGCAGATCGAAATATATTCTGATGTTATACACTAATAAAAGTAAGGCTTCCAGCCACTACAAGTGATTTAAACTCCACTTGATTTCGGCTGAGTGCTCGTCAGCCATTTTCAGGTGATGGCTCTTGAACCAACAAAACTGCACTGCCTTCAGCGATGTCACTTAGTGCTCGCTGCAGCTATATATACATGGGTTGGAACTTTAATAGTGGCAATGCCGTGAAGTGTTTCCTTCAGTTTAGAAATCGAGTTGAACTCACGAGAGCTTAAGTCAGGGGAGTGCAGTAGGTGTTATAGCACTTAGCAGCCCCATCAGTGAAACAAATCAGTAACCGCTTGCACTGTACGTGCTTGAGCATTGTCCTGCAAAATGATGGTCAGGTCCTGCAGAAAGTGTCATCACTTCTGTGTCTATGCTGTTCATTTTTTGAACAGCATATCAAGTATGCCCTAAGTAATTTCGTGTAAATTCATCTGAACCACATTGCCGGATGTGTAGTGGTCTCATATCAAGCAGCTTTAATTGTTTTGTTTCCTTTTAATGACTTTTTTGGTAAACCTGAATTCTTTTTTGTATTTTAGTCAAAAACATTCTAAAGATGTTTGTCGCCTGCATGTTTTGAAGACTGTTCATTCAGAACGTTGAAGACAGTGTTATGTAACTTCAATTGGTGAAATATTATCTTGCTCCTCTTATTGAAATTTTCTATAGATGTTTCATCAATAGGAACCAGAGACAAGCAAACTTTTTATATTTTTGGAAATAATAAGACTTTTTGTAAAATTCAACTCTCATAATTCATGTCCCCGTGAATGACTTTTGGAGAGTTGAGGGAAAATCTTTCAGTTAACATTGTAACCTGTCTGTTGTTTGCGGTAACTGAAATATTTGAGCACAGTGTTGATATATTATCAGTAGTTGTTCTTAAATCGTTTTACCCAATTGCGTAGTTTTGTCTTAATATGTAAAGGTCCTTTTGGCCTAGTTGTTAAAGTTGTTTTTCCGGAGCAGTGTTGCTAAAAATCTTGATATAAATGATGTTCATTCGTCATTTTGCGCAGTCCTTCCACTACCAGGTAACCATACTGGATGAAGTTCTTCGTGTGTATCTTTCTCCTATGTAACATGGAGTCGTAGTAGTAGTGAGTTGCCGTCGCAAGGACCGATTGAGATATGAGAACAAAATCAGAGGGCTGGCAAAGTATACAGATGTCGCAGAGTTGTCAACATGTCTTCACGTTGCTGTGGAGCTCTGGTGCAGTTGACGTTGGAGGGTATTGGTCAGGTGAGCATGGGCATCGAGCACTGCGTTGCTTCTCTGTCAGCGATAGAGCAGATCTTAATTTTTCCAATTTAGTGCCCCCACTGCACACGCAGCTGTTCCGAATGCAGACGCAGTTCATGCGCTGGTTGCATAGAGTTGAAGACCTGGCTGTGGTAGTCACAGTTTCCCTGTTAAAACCTGTAGTTGATCAGGTACAGAATGCAGTGATAAATCTGCAAATTACTTTGAGTCCTTTAGAGTGGAAGAGTGATCAGTGCTTAGTGAATTGCAAAACACGGTGGTTACCGAAAACGAAACCGTTTCTCTGGAGCCCTGAAGGGAAACATATTGAGATCATTTGGTGGAAACCACACTGTGCAGTCAGATACAATGAAAAAGTGGATGAACTTGTCAAGGAGGCAATAACTATAGGGATAGATTTAAATGTATGATCACTACCTGCAGAAGTTTATAACAACGTCAAATTCAACATCAATTTCGTTAGGAGAGAAGACTGGAAATCATAAAGGGACAAGACAAGACCTCATTGAAATTGACGTTCCACAAAACAAACTACAGCACAAGAGACATCTCCAGTTAATATGGGTCATATTAAGCCATAGGAACTTTGTAAGCGATCTGTACCGGCTCGGTCTTCGTGAGACACCCTATTGTGAGTGCAGAAATGAAGGACTGCTTATGTGAAACGCATGTTATTTGCTTTCGCCCATATTAGGGGTTCAACACCGAGAATTAATAGAGAATGTGTTACACGCAAATGTACCGAATCCTGAGTCCAGTAGTGCTGTCTCGAGATCAGAAGTAGCCGCTACCTACAACATAGTGATAAAATACATATGTAAAAGTAAATTGTATATGTAGTTCATGATCACAATAAGAAAAGTACCTCTTTACATTCACAGAAAAAAATGTAACAGTAATTAATAAAAATTGTAATTGTAGTGTTTACAATGTCTTAGAAATAATTATTACATTACTATGGTAAAAGTTGAGTCAGTTCACTCAATGGTGTGTTTTATTCAACACTTAATTAATCTTGATTATCTCACTGAGTATTTTATGCGAATGTGTAGTTGGAGAATGGTTGTATGGCGAAAAGTCCAAAAACTGATAACGAACCAATATTATTATTATTATTATACATAATCTTTGGTTTTCTACTTAATGCGGCAATCAAAAACTACTCTACGACAAATGAACTACAAACATCTACCATGAAGTCATTATGCGTCATCACCCCTATTCATCTGGAAAAGACGAACATAGCTAATAAATATGCATACGTCTTGGTTTACACTTACCTGTAGGTGGTTAAGGAAAAAATTTTAAAATGTCATCACTCGTAAAAAAAAAAGCTACGCCGCCTGTATATAACAAAATGAACACACTACCCAAGAACAATGCGAAATCCAACATTTACGAATATATAATTGTACTAGCTGTCCCGATCTGTTACGTTGCATAAATTGTTCAACAAACAGAAGCCAATATGATTGAGGATTTCTAAAGCACAAAGGGCAGAAATAATTTATTTCTGCAGAAATTATCACCGACATGAATCGTAGTGGTAGCAGTATCATTTAAAGCACGGTTACCGTCCACTGAGGTTGCGTTCAATGTTCTCTTGTATCGCAATTCAAGATATCTCCGAAGATGTGTGACATAAATTCTTAGATCGATTTCAAAGGAGTTTTTTACTGTCAGTTGTTAACACCTTAGGAAACCTTTATTGGGAGACCAAGAATGAAGTGCTCGTGTCGAAGAGGGTATTCGACAGAGAGCGGGGAATGTCAGAAGGTTAAGTGTAGAAGGAAAAGCTGAAAAGTAATTGCAAATATTCATTGCAGTTAACGTGGCCATCAGTGAATTAAAATGAAATGGATAAGGATTTCAGCTGAGGTAAATATAGGCAGGAGAGAATGATATAACGCGAGTAGGATTCGTTACGAATAGGAAGTTACGCTAGGCAGTAGTTTTGAATAGGGCATAAAGAAATAGTGGGCAGGCTTAAATCGTGGTACGAAAACTTCTCCAAAAACATAACCATCTTTCTGGTTTTTTGATAATACTACATAACGAACCCAATGGTAAGACCCTAAGTCTGTTGGAACAACTGGAGATCGAGCTCCACGAATCTAGTTAAATCTTTAGCACTATGAATAAATTCATCTTTGACAACACCGTGCACAAAAACATCTGTGAAGTGTTTATAAACATGTGTGTGCAAATGTACATCCTGAATGAAGTGACATGTACTAAAAACACGGAGAAAAGAATATTTGCAAGTACTAAAACGTTAAAAATGCTTTCCTTGGATTATGTGGTAAGTTTATACTGTTCATTTTCCAATATTTTGCACATATTTTCCGCGTTCGACATACGAAATTCATAACCTAACATTAAACCTTTTCGTGACAGGAATATGCGTTTCACGTCATTCAGGAGAAGAAATAAAGCATGTATTATGACAAATTACACCTGACGATGGACCCACATGGTCCGAAATGCATCGTGTAGATAATAAAACACGTTAAAGTCGTGACTGAAACCTTGTTTTATTCATACATCCAGTATTTTGAATACAGTCACGTTTCAAGCTGCAAAATATGGATAAAATTAAATCACAACTTTATAGAAAAAGTAGCATTTCTATACATAGTACTAGAAATTAACTTGTGCTTGACTACCCACAACTTTACTTTAGATGGGAGGAAGCGAAGTATGCCGTCATAAAAACTTTTGAGCCCTTCTTTGTGGATTAAAGACTCTGAAAGACTAAGAAAACAGTTTTAAAAACAAATCATTGCGGTACCTCCATCTTCTCCACAGTTGAATTTATTAATAACGGCTCTTCTCTCCATCCCTCTCTCTCTCTCTCTCTCTCTCTCTCTCTCTCTGTGTGTGTGAATTTAAAATTGATGTAAATGAAATCTCTTGATAGCATGTAGTTATATTTCCACAGAGGATATGTATTACTGTTTTACTGAACACAATACAGTCAAATACGCACGTACTTGCTATTTTTTTCTCCAGACGGTTCAGTATAAATTAATTAAAATCGAGGGGTCCCCATGCATTAATTCGCTTTGTCATGCACAGCGCTAAGCCCCTGCGTGCCGCGTCCCGTTCGCTTCAGTCTGTCAGGCTTCCGCAGTACCGTGCGTAGGTGACTTCTGTGCTGATGCATGTTTTCAGCAGCTGACTCAGAGATACCCAGCCGACTGCATTCACTGCCAGTGCAAACGCCCTTCTGCTGCCTGTCAGTGGACTTGCTTCCCCTGTATCTGTATGGGCATATGATGATATATTATGTAGATAGCAAAAATGCGTAATTGTTTCCTTTCCTGAAAATATCTTCCCAGAGAAGAAGCCCCGTATTCATGCTTAAATGAAACCAGAATGCTAACTTCCGCGGTGCGTTGACTATATAAAACAGTAGAATGGCTCGTAACGGATGAATACTATTGATTCAGAAAAAAATTGGAGTCGTGGACCTACACTTCCTTTCTACTTTTAAAGACAAGTAGACTGCAGAAGAATATCCAGTTGGATATTAGTTGTTGGTGCCAACATTAGCATCGTAACGCATCGGCGGTGAAGCACTTTGTTGCACCTTTTTTTTATTTTTATTTTTTATATTTTTTTAGCACACTTTCATAACCACCTGCGGCTCTTGATGGGTCGCGGTGTATGAGCGTCGCAAGTAAACAAGTAAACGTAACTGCCACCTACGTGAAAATCTAACCTGTCTGCTTAGCGCTTCACTGCTTACGCATCTGCAGTTCTAAGGTAAGAATCAATCATCGCATTAAGATAGCAATTATCGTATTGCATTCTCAAATTCGACTTTTGTAATGAACTGTTAGTAATTTTTTCTTGTACCATAAGCATATTCGCGCCATATGAAGGTTTAGATTCAGAATGAGCAGTGAATGACAATAAGAGCGTTATGGAACTTTAGAAAACAATTAAAATGACTTTACTATTAAATGAATAGATAACAACAATCAAAACAGAGGCAGTGTGTTCGATAGTGCACATCTCTGCACACCTGTGAAATTCTGACCTGCCGGTGGGTGACACTCAGTGTAGGTCCGCCTTGTGCTCTGATATAAGCTTGGGTTCTACTTTACATGCCTGCCTCCAATGTGATCGGGGTGTCGCTCAAGTTGTGCTTTGAAAGATATACTCTGTCTGAATATTATGAAATATGTTGAAAATAATAATATTTTGACACGTAACCAGGACGGTTTCAGAAATATCGTTCTTCAAAAACGCAACTGGCTCTTTCTTCACACGAAGTAATGAGTGCTATCGACAGGGAATCCCAAGTTGATTCCAATTTCCAGATTTCCAGAAGACTTTTGTCACTGTACCTCACAAATGGCTCCTAACAAAAATGTACTGGATCGTGGTTTCCTGCCAGAAAGGTCACAGTTCGTAGCGATTGACTAGAAGGCGTTGACTGGGACAGAAGTAACACCTGGTGTGGACAAGAAAGTATTATAGGCCCTCTACCCATCGTATTTTATAAAAAAGCGGTTGTAAACAATCTGAGGGATACTCTTAGATTATTTGCAGATGATCTTGTTGTTTACCCTCCTGTAAGGTCTTCAGAATATCAAACCGATTTGCAAAATAATTTTGACAAGATATCTGTTTGGTACGAAAAGCATTATCTACTTAACTAAATACCTAGGTATTATAGTCACGAACAATTTAAACTAGAAGTCCCATAGAAAACTATTTAGAGAATCTGAACTAAATATTGCGCTCTACTGACGGAGCACTTAAAAGATCCGGCAAATGTACTAAAGAAACTGTCTAATTACATTATCCGTTCTCTTCTGAGGTGAATTTGCAGGTCTTCTTTATCTTTTTTTCTGAGCCATCAGTTTTCTGACTGGTTTGATGCGGCCCGCCACGAATTCCTCTCCTGTACCAACCTCTTCACCTAAGAGTAGCACTTGCAACCTACGTCCTCAACTATTTGCTGGATGTATTCCAATCTCTGTTTTCCTCTATAGTTTTTGCCCTCTACAGCTCGCTCTAGTACCATGAAAGTCATTACCTGATATCTTAACATATGTCCTATCGCTCTGTCCGTCCTCCTTGTCAGTGTTTTCCACATTTCTTACCTTATCAGTCCATCTAATTTTCAACATTCGTCTGAAGCACCACATCTAAAACGCTTCAATTGTCTTCTGTTTCGGTTTTCTCACAGCCCTTGTTTCACCACCAACAATTCTATGCTCCAAACGTACATTCTCAGAAATTTATTCCTCACGTTAAGATCTATGCTCGATACTAGTAGACATCTCTTGACCAGGAATGCCCTTTTTGCCAGTGCTAGTCTGCTTATGAAGACCTACTTGTTCCTTCTATCATTGGTTATTTTGCTGCCTAGGTAGCAGAATTCTCTTCGCACTCTACCCTTAAGCAGTTACAATTAAGTAAAGAGAAAACATTTGTTTTAATTTCCTTTCGTTTCCACTTCCGTTTATAATGTTCAAAGACGTCCATTCGTAATTCACTTACATTCGTGAGTAAATATGCTGCCCGTAAGGAAACAAAGTACATGAGGTCTACCTATTGAACTTCTTACAGCACGCCAAACAAACAATTTCCTGTCATCATGTTTGAATGATCGTGATACACGCCACGAAAAGGTATAAGTCCAATTTCAGTATTCAGAATTGTAGTTAATACAAAAAAATGTATGAGCCATAGAATGTTGAAGTACAGACATCAGTCATTTAACTCGATGGCCCACACATGTTCATACACGACTTATTGAACCATCGTTTGTTTAGGTGCAGACATCAGTCATCTACTTCGATGGTCCATACATCTCCATACATGACATCTTTCAATAGATGCGGCTGAACAGATTATGTCCTCCTATATTTCATACAGGCGATTGTCACAGTACGACATAGAATACTAATCAATATGCGATCAAATGGGGTATTTCCTCTAATATGTTATTGGAGTATTGAACATTTGCCTAACAGAACGTACTACTTTATACCGAACAGAATTTTTACAGAAATGAAAGTAAAATCGAGTGCCTCTCAAAAGACCTCCAATGTTCTCAAGACACATTAACGATCAGCATTGCTATAATATTGGTCGCTGGCAATGTTGATCTTTGCGGTGACGTCACTTCGTTGGAGAAAGTTCCCACTTGGTGCATTGAATGGCAGATCTCTAACATGTGAATAAATGTAACAAAAATAAAGGAAAAAGAGAAAAATAACACAATAGTATGTTACAGGATTAGTGGTGAACATCTGCAGCGCATGCCATCGTATACTTCGGCTTTATATTAAGGAGGTATATGAAACGGGACAGTCGCGTGGAATTAGTTGGCCATAAGTTAAGGTGAATGGAAGACTTGATTTATTGAGTGGGTTCTGGGAAAGTGCGGCGTACTGCATAAATGACGCTAGTGCCAAATATGCCTCTAGATGAAACTGAGGTAGGCATTTTGGACGTCGATTAAATCAATTTTTAGTCCCCTCTGACAGTCAATCCTTTACGTACCTGTTTCACATCATATGACATGCGTTATGAACTACGGGCTGTAAAGTACAAATTGAGAGAGTGCTCATAATAATGTCAGTTGCACTAGTATAACTATATTTTAATTAGTACTACGTCAGATGAGATGAAGAGAGTTTTATGCTAGCGTAATAATTTATTTTCTGTTGTAGTACTAGCTGTTCCTGGCCATGCGTTCCTATGGTTCAGTCTATTTAAATTGAAAAGAAAGAAAGGAGAATGTATATGCTTCTAATATGTATGGGAAAACCCGATAATGCTTCGCAACTGCTAATTACGTATGGGAATTGGATGTACATTCTAATCTCCCCCTCTCTCCGTCTAGTCCTCCTCTCTTTTTCTCTCTCCATCACCTCCCCCTCTTTCACTCTGTCGTTCTCCAACTCACCCCCTTTTTGCCTGTCTCCTTCGTCCCCCCTCTCTATGTTCATTTCCTCCCTCCTCTGTCCACCTTATCTTTCCCCTCTCTTTGACATTGAGCCAAGTGTGTTGCAAAGAAATACTTCAGTGGAAACTGAAGTCACTTCAGATCAATGGGTAAATCGGTTGGGATCATTGTGATACAGGGTATGAGAGAGGATTCTGTACACATCTAAGCTGACAAGCCATAAGTGCAACTTCCCTGATTTTTTTTTAATCGGCTATAAGGAATTAAACGAAGCGTCACATTGTTATGTATTCAAATTTTGTCTAAGATTATAGCATACAGGGAAACAATTTGGCTAATGGTTTAAATACGTTTATATCGTAGTTAAAATTGATTGCTAGAAAGAAAGCTAAACTGCACATGTTCACAGCATAGCACAGCATTTTTTTCTCGCTGGCTGTTTTAACAGGAAACCAGTACAGTGTTTTTTTTAAAAAATAAATGTTCTAGATCGCTATCAGTATTTATTAGAGTAGTCAGCAAAAATTTGAAGCAAATCGATCAAGAAAGTTTTGAAATTTTTCTGTATAAACAACTGAAGCAATGCAATCAAAAAACATTTCAAGATATTTGCTAACAACGTTTCAACATTTCTCTTTAGAGAGAGAGAGAGAATGATATAGCCTATATCTGTCAAAATGCTTGTTGTAGTACCGAGTAAAAATCTTAAGTAAATCAATCAAGAACTTCTCGATATTTTGCCAAGAGTCTACCCCATTTATATACTACACATATAATTACACACCGTCCGCCTCCATAGCTGAGTGGTCAGCGCGGCAAATTCCTTATGAGGGGCCCAGGTTCGATTCCGGGTTGGGTCGGAGATCTCCGCTCGGAGACTGGGTATTTTCATCATCATTTCATCAGCATCGACACGCAAATGGGCGAAGTGGAGTAACTAAAAAGACTTGCACCAGGCCACCGGTCCACCTTAGAGTAGGTCCTCGCCACACGACATTTCATTTCATACATCAAATATATTTACGAAAACAATACAGAAAGCTGTACTTAATAACTGATCCCAGTATAGTCTGGGGACGTAAACTAACTGGAGAAATCACATATGAGGGTCACCAAGGCTCAGTCTTAGGTCCATTATAGTTGCTCACATATGTAAACCATCTTCTGTCTAATGTACAACATGCGGAATTTGTTCTTTTTGTAGATGACACTAGAAATGTAATCAATTCAAACATACATACAGAAACAGTATGTATCACTGACTGTTTTTCTGCGAAAGGTCTCACCCTCAATTTTAAAAAGGCAAACATATTCAAAACATATTCAGTTCTGCACTTCTAGAAGTACTACACCAATGACAAGTGTAAAACAGGGCAAGGAAATTATAAATAGGATGAAAACTTCAAAATTCTTAGGTTTCCATATCGATGAGAATGTAAATTGGAAAAAGTACGTATGTAACTCCTGAAACAACTTAGTTCAGCCACATTTGCAATTAGAATCATAGCAAATCTTGGGGAGAAACAAATGACTAAGGTGACATATTTTGCATATTTTTATTCAATAATGTCGTATGAAATAATGCTCAGGAGTAACTCATCTTCAAGAAAGAAAGTCTTCATTGCCCGAAAACTTGCTGTAGGAATAATATATGGTGCTCGACCACAATCATCTTGTAGACATCTGCTTAAGTAGCACTGCTTCAAGTTATGTTTATTCCGTCATGAAATTAGCTGTAAATAATCCATTATAGTTCAAAATGAACATAGCCGGCCGAAGTGGCCGTGCGGTTAAAGGCGCTGCAGTCTGGAACCGCAAGACCGCTACGGTCGCAGGTTCGAATCCTGCCTCGGGCATGGATGTTTGTGATGTCCTTAGGTTAGTTAGGTTTAACTAGTTCTAAGTTCTAGGGGACTAATGACCTCAGCAGTTGAGTCCCATAGTGCTCAGAGCCATTTGAACCATTTGAGCCATTCAAAATGAACAATAAGGTACATAATTACAATAGTAGAAGGAAAATAACCTAAACTGCTACACATTAAGGTTGTCTCTAGCACATAAAGGGGTGCAAAAGAAATTTTTGATTACTTAACCAGTGATATACAATGTTTGGCAGACACCACAGTAAAATTTGATAATAGACTGACACAGTTTCTCCTTGACCGCTCCTTCTATTCCGCAGAAGCATTTCTGTTACTGTAATGTGTAAAACGTGGTGGGTAGGACTAACTGTCTCTCAAAATCTGTAGCTATTTCTTCTTTTTGAAAAAAAAATTCACAGCTTCTGACTGTAACCATAAGTAAAAATAAAATTGCGATGTAAATGCAGAATTTCTCATTCCACATCATTGTGACCCATCGTTTAACATGCTCTACGAGGTGCGGCTAGAAAAAAACCGGATGATGCTGGAAAAAACATTTATTTACAATTATTTACAATTTCATGTTATCTCCTTCAATGTACTCTCCTCCTCGGTCTCTACACCGCTCCATACGAATTTTCCACTGTTCATAGCAATGCTGCAGATCATTTTCGGTAAGTCCATACATTACTTCCGTCGCTTTTTCTTTTACTGCTTCAACAGTCTCAAATCTAGTTCCTTTCAAAGCTGACTTGACTTTAGGGAAAAGAAAAAAGTCACAGGGGGCCAAATCAGGTGAGTAGGGTGGATGATCTAATATGGGAATGTTGTGTTTTGCCAAAAACGTCTTCACTGACAACGCACTGTGAGCGGGGGCATTGTCTTGGTGAAGGATCCATGACTTTTTTCTCCACAAATCGTTCCGTTTTCTCCGTACTCGCTCACGTAGGGTAGCCAGGACGCTAATGTAGTAATGCTGATTCACTGTTTGTCCCTCTGGTACCCAATCAATGTGCACAATCCCTTTGATGTCAAAAAAAACAATCATCATTGCCCTGAATTTCGATTTTGACATTCGTGCTTTTTTTTGTCGTGGAGAACCAGGAGTTTTCCAATGCATCGATTGGCGTTTAGTTTCGGGATCGTAAGTAAAAAACCACGATTCATCGCAAGTAATAATATTTTGTAAGAAGGTGGGATCACTTTCAATGTTTTCCAGGATGTCAGAACAAATCATTCTTCGGCGTTCCTTCTGTTCAATTGTGAGACACTTTGGAACCATTTTTGAACACACTTTGTTCATGTTGAAACTTTCATGAAGAATCTGCCTAACACTTTCCTTGTCAACTCCTGTTAACTCAGACACTGCTCTGATTGTTAAACGGCGATCTTGTCGAACAAGTTTACCGATTTTTTCAATGTTTGCATCAGTTTTTGCTGACAATGGTCTGCCAGTGCGAGTGTCATCACTGGTGTCTTCGCGGCCATCTTTAAATCGTTTAAACCACTCAAACACTTGTGTTCGCGATAAACAATCATCGCCGTACACTTGTTGTAACATTACAAACGTTTCACTTGCAGATTTTCCTAGTTTGAAACAAAATTTGATGTTAACACGCTGTTCTTTCTGTACACTCAACATTTTCCGACGCACAAACAAAACGTCAACTACTTGAAACAGACGCCACGGGCAGACTGAGTGCAGGAGGCAGATGAAACTCGAGCAGTAGGCGGAGCGAGAGTCACGTGACAGGCCACGCGACTTTCAGCCTTATTGAATTCGTTTTATTGTTTCACCAGTACTAGTCCGGTTTTTTTCTAGCCACACCTCGTATAAAACATAAAACAAACTAACAAATTAACTAAAAACCCTTAGCCAATGTCCAGAAGCTTTTTAGAGGATTGTGTAAAGATGTAAAGAAAATCTCAAGATTTCGTCTTATAAAAGAGAAACATTGTTGGAAAATTATGTATATACAAAATGTTTGGAATGTATACAAAACATGTGTGAAATACCTCTGTCTTAACATTTATTAGAGTTGTTTCATGCAAAAATTGGAAGTAAGTCAATGAAGACATTTTCGAGATTTCTGCTAACAATCTTTTCTACTTTTATAGTATATGTAAGTAGTTATTTACCATATACATTAGAAATGTGCAGCGTGTGTCCTCCCAAATGTTTAATATTAGAGTACTGTGTAAAAATCTGATGTAATTCGGTCCAGAACTTTGGAACATTTTTGGTAACATTAACTGCAAGTTGTATTCATTTAGAAATATGGATTTTATACGGGTGACTCACTTTAAACTTAAACCGCAAATATTGCAGAAATCAAAAGTGCTATTGTTGTGCAGTTTTCACGGAATGGATTGGTAGTCTGGGGCTGTAATAATCTTCAGGAAGTATAATTTTTGAGTGAACTCACACTATTTTAAATGGAACAATGCATATATAACATGTTGGTACAACAGGTTCCTCCTAATCTTCTAGCATCTGTGAAAGATGATCTATTACAAGCCTGCTATAGTTGTGCGCATTTAGTGTTCCATCTATGAGAAACAGGTCCATGAGATGATGGTTCATTATCTCACACCGTACATGTTACAGTCTATGGACACTGAAGTTCCATCCAACGAAGTCAAGGGAGATTGTCAGCGGACTTTAGTTCATGTTTCGGTGGTTTACCTGGCCATGGTTGATGAATGTGCTTTCATCACTAAACAAGATACATGATACATTTTGAGCATAATGTCTCAATGCCCATGTATACAAGTTAACACGATTCTCATAATCGTTTCCATGCAGATCTTGCTGGAAAGAGACGTGATAGGGATGGAACGTATATCGATGAAAATGCGATTGCCTGACCCATGCCGCTTCCTACTACGATTGCGCGGGAGCTAACGCACGAATCAACTGCAACAGCAGCAAGAACAGTAATTTCACCCTCTTTTGTCGTCACTTGTTTCCTTTTGTTACGTTGTCTGGGTTTTACTCTACCACTTTCACGCAGCTGGTTGAAGAGGTTGATAAATAATTGCTGAGATGGTTGACGTCTATCGGGATATCTTGCAGCATGCACCGTACAAGAGCGAACTGCTTTCTACCTACACTCTCCATACACCATGAGCGTGTTGATTTAGCTCCACTGGTAAATCACATCGTACACTCATGAAGTATTTCTTGGAGTGTCACACAATAATATCTGACTAACAAGTCGCAGTGCACTCAATTAACACACAATCACACTGCAAGCAAAAGTAACAATATCGTACCCAGCAACTATTCAGGTTGAATGTTACAAACAGCTGCCGGCCTGAAAAGTTTCAAAATGTGATATTTCGTAAACTACTCGCACTAGAATCCTACAACAAATACCACTGACATTCTGATTTACTCTACTTTTGGTTTGTTAATGTCAATAGGCATTGTTCCATTCAAAACAGTGTATGTTTACGCAAAGACTAAACACCATTCTGTGAAAATCGTACATCAATAGCACTATCCATTTTCGCAATATTTGTGTTCCACGTTTTAGGTGATTATATATGTTTATATACCACATATACTCAAAAATTATGTAGCCTAAGTCTCCGCGAAGGTTTAAAGAATATGTAGCCTATTTCTTACAGAACGTTCATTAGGGTAATGTGTAAAAATTTGCTACAAATCGGTCAAGCAGTCAAGATGTTTGGTAACACCGTTAAACTGCACTTATATATACAGGGTGGTCCAGTGATAGTGATCGGGCCAAATATCTCACGAAATAAGCATCAGACGAAAAAACTACAAAGAACGAAACTCGTCTAGCTTGAAGGGGGAAACCAGATGGAACTATGGTTGGCTCGCTAGATGGCGCTGCCATAGGTCAAACGGATATCAATTCATTACCCGTGTTAGCCGGCCGAAGTGGTCGTGCGGTTAAAGGCGCTGCAGTCTGGAACCGCAAGACCGCTACGGTCGCAGGTTCGAATCCTGCCTCGGGCATGGATGTTTGTGATGTCCTTAGGTTGGTTAGGTTTAACTAGTTCTAAGTTCTAGGGGACTAATGACCTCAGCAGTTGAGTCCCATAGTGCTCAGAGCCATTTGAACCATTACCCGTGTTAAAATGGACCGTTTAGCAATTGCGAAAAAAGTCGATATCGTTTTGATGTATGGCTATTGTGATCAAAATGCTCAACGGACGTGTGCTATGTATGCTGCTCTGTATCCTGGACGACGTCATCCAAGTGTCCGGACCGTTCGCCGGATAGTTACGTTATTTAAGGAAACTGGAAGTGTTCAGCCACATGTGAAACGTCAACCACGACCTGCAACAAATGATGATGCCCAAGTAGGTGTTTTAGCTGCTGTCGCGGCTAATTCGCACATCACTAGCAGACAAATTGCGCGAGAATGGGGAATCTCAAGAACGCCGGTGTTGAGAATGCTACATCAGCATTGATTGCAACCGTAGCAAAATTCTATGCATCAGGAATGCAACGGAAAATCCACGATGGCTGCGACAAATGGAACATCAGCGACCTTGGTGGGTTAATGTATGGTGCGGCAATATGAGAAGAAGGATAATTGGCCCCCATTTTATCGATGGCAGTCTAAATGGTGTAATGTATGCTGATTTCCTAAGTAATGTTCTACCGATGTTACTTCAAGATGTTTCACTGCATGACAGAATGGCGATGTACTTCTAACATGATGGATGTCCGGCACATAGCTCGCATGCGGATGAAGTAGTATTGAATAGCATATTTCATGACAGATGGATTGGTCGTCGAAGCACGTTCACCGGATCTGACGTCCCCGGATTTCTTTCTGTGGGGTAAGTTGAGGGATATTTGCTATCGTGATCCACCGACAACAGTTGAGAACATGCGTCAGTGCATTGTCAATGCATGTGTGAACATTACGGAAGGCGAACTGCTCGCTGTTGAGAGGAATGTCGTTACACGTATTGCCAAATGCATTGAGATTGACGGACATCATTTTGAGCATTTATTGCATTAATGTGGTATTTACAGATAATCACGCTGTAACAGCATGCGTTCTCAGAAATGACAAGTTCTCAAAGGTACGTGTATCACATTGGAACAACCAATATAAACTGTTCAAACGTACCTACGTTCTGTATTTTAATTTAAAAAACCTACCTGTTCCCAGCTGTTGGTCTAAAATTGTGAGCCTTATGTTGTGACTATAACAGGGTCATCCATCACAAAGCGAAAAAAGTGGTTCAACTAAAACATTCATATTTATTTACGTACTACCGAATATGTAATGAAAATGAGGGTTCCTATTAAAGAAAAAAAACTGTTGATATCCGTTTGACCTATGGCAGCGCCATCTAGCGGGCCAACCATAGCAAACAGGAAAGTTATACATATGGCTTACCATTTTATGATTAGAATACTACTAATGAATCTGATTTTGCAACAGCAATAAACAAGGCTTAAGATCAAAGAGAAGGGGAAGAAGAGATGGACAAAGGGGTAGGAGGAAATAGACATAAAGGGCGGAAAGGAGTATATGGACAGAGAGAGGGGTTAAGAGGAGACGAAGAGAGGAGAAGGAGAAAATGTACATAGAAAGGGGGCCTGAAGTGTTGAGCAGCTAGAGGTATACAGAGAAGGGAGAGGTGGTGAAGGAAGGAGGCAGGAGATGGCGAACAGAGAAAGGGAGGATGAGGTGATGGACAGAGAGAGGAGGACAGACAGGGTGCAGGAGGAGGTGAGGAATGGTGGGAGAGGAGAGAATGGATAGAGAAATAGGGTAATGGAATATGGTAATGGTGATGGACAGAGAGAGGGGAAGGCTAGTGGAACGGGCACTTAAAGAGGGAGAGAAGATGGACAGAGAGTGGAGGGGGAAGGAGATTAGGGCATATATTAGATTTCCACACATACTACAGTCGTGTGCCTCTATTTCTTTCTTTTCCATCTCTTTCCTTTCTTGTCCATTTAACCATACTGAGCTACAGCTACGGGTGGCCAGGAACAACTTGTACTACGAGCGTCAGTTACAGTCCCTTCCCAGCGTTCACCGCTTCATCGGTTGTAGTACCAATGAATGTACATAACCATCAGTATTAGGTATGTCTTAAAATAAGCAAAATTATCCTCAAAATTTTCATTATATTTTCTAAAGTATTTCTCCTGCACTCATCAAGAGGAATCAGAAATCTATCTTCATCTCTTCTGTCTTACTATAAATTAAGAGTAAAACCCAGTTATATAGAGGTACCATTTACGTTTTTATTTATATAGAATTAAATGTTCGTTGTTCAAAATCTTATACCTCCGAATGTTCTTCACCGATTCCATTGGAATTTTTACACATTTCTGTATTCCAGTACGTATGTCTACATGAACATATAATATACATATTACACTTTTATTTATTGTATACATAATACACATTTTCATCGATATAGTGCTCCAGCGGATATATAAGAACAGACGCGTATTCTAATGCAACGTTGTGTCAAAATTTCGAAGCAATCGGTGAAGAACTTTCGGAGACTTAAGATTCTGAACAAATGAATATTTACATTTTTGTGCAGATTTACCGTATATTTTTCAAAGCTATGTTTATATATAGCGGGTGGAAAACCTGTAGGTAAACGTATTCGAATGCAAAGTTGTGACAAAATTTCAAAGAAATCGGGTAAGAATTTTCGGAGATTTACGATTTTGAGCAAACGATCAATCACATTTTGTTTTTGTATGGAAGGAAATGTTGGTTTCTTCAGAATCTAAAATCTATGACAATTCTTCACCGATAGTTTTGAAATTTTGAAACAACGTTGCATTGCAATACACGTGTATTTTTATATACGTTCTGCAGCGTGATACGGGGTATAAATATATATTTATAATTTATAAAGTGGATACGTTGTTAACAAAAATCGCATTTTCGTCTGTTCCAAATCTTAGATGTCCAAAAGTTCTTCACCGAGTCCTTCGGAATTTTGACATTACCTTACATTCGAATATACCATATACGGCTCCAGTAGGTGCGTATTCGAAAGCAACGTTGTGTCAAAATTTCGAAACAATCGGTGACGATCTTTTAGAGATATACGATTGTGAACACACGAGCATTTACATTTTCATTTAGTAGATAAAGGACATGTCAGAACTACCTGACACACCTTGTAGGTGGGTTCTTCGAATACAAACAAGATAAAAACGAGTAAAGATAATTTTCGAAATGTCTGGGCTTTAGTTAAAAATCGAAGAAGGTAGGCTACAGTGGGATGTTATCGATACAAGTCAATTTATAGACGATTTCAATGTGTCTTGGTGCTCGTTTCGCACACTGGATTCTTGTGGGTACAATTTCCTAGACGGTCTGATTGTTGTTTAAAGTAGCATACCGAGTTTCGATTCTTCTTTTTCAGTTTTATCGTGGCCGTACGTGTAAATCCGCGGAATGAATGGACCAAACGAACACTGACTTGTTAATGTTAGATGAAAATTGAAATTGTGACAGGACAGGAGAAAAATCGAGTCTATCTTCTCTAATGGGGCTAGCCGGTATTTGCCTTAAATGTTTTAGGAAAAAACATGAATCTTACACCTGGATGATCCTACGGGACTTTGAACCATATTCCTCCAGAATGTGAGTACAGTGTAACCTCGCTCTGTACCAAGGACTTATATATTTAGACAGCTACATTCCAAAGCGGGATATACAGACTACCTTTCTATAAAGTGATTTTCCCTATTTGCATAGTCAGAAACACAAGGCATATTTTTAAATTATTATTTACCTAGCAGCAGCAGACGAACATATTTCAGCAGAGCTGTCTGCAAGAGAGAAGAAAGAATGGGTATTTTGCAACTATTTTGGATAACCATGTACATTACTGTAACTGTATTCACTGAGTAGTAAGCATAGGGACCGAGTCACAGTGTCCTAAAGTAACAGAAACCGTGTCCCTGCAGGACGGAGTCCAGTGTAACGCTATACTTTTACCCAAAGTTAATCACCGGAAACCAGTAAAAGAATCAAATTAAGCAGCAGATAGTTCCACATGCAGAAACTATCAACGTGCAATACAGACATGCGAAAGCTTTCGACAACGTTTGGACAGTTATCAAACGGATACAGTAGTACACGATTCGTAGAGTTCACTGTCTGTAGAACGAAGACGACACTTCAGAGATTTATAGAAGCTGTTTGACTATCAAGAAGTTCAGTTCGTATGAACTAATAATTGAATAGTGACAATGTGGCATCACAAAATATTCATTATATAATTTATGGACTATTCCGTTGGTACTCTGAGGATCAGAGACATATTAAAAACTGAAAAACGCAGTATGTTGAGCAATAATTTAATCTTATAGGTGTGAACCGGCTTTCGATTTTGTTTGGGGATGGCTAGACAGCCGAAAGCCAGTTCATAACAAATTATACAATGAAAGCTATTTTAGAACAAGAATACCGCGTATTTTAGTTTTTAATATGACACTAATATAGGTGGAGAATGTACAAGCTAATGATTACACGAATTTTTCTCTGCATCTGATAAAAGTAACCCTCCAGCATTGTTTACGCAGGTATTTTGCACTGACCGTTCATTATGAATGTTTTTTTTTTTTTTTTAATTCCATTACTTGGGTTATCAGCAGCCATGACATAAGATACGTACTGGTAGTAGGCACCTCACGTTATTGTAAGATAATGACTGTCTGGGAGTGTGCAAATAATCATCTGCATATCACCTTTCTGCTTAATAGCACCCAGTGTTGGTTCGCTTTCATACACGATCCGGCAGTTATCGTTCAGCATATTAACTTCCTCTGACACGTCACAACGCTCTCCAGCGTTTAAGAGCAATCTGCAAACATCCATTTATCATTTGATGCTGTTACTGAAGTGCATATTTTCGTGTGTTCAAAACATTCTTGTGGAGGGTGTCTGGAACAGATGAGAGTGCTATGACGGAAAACTAACCGACCAGACAAATTGAAGTTGCAGCCTGACTGCACAAACAGCAACAAACATTTCGCGCTGGCGGCTCTCCCATCCATCTTCTCGCATCTGTGGCCATAGCAGCCTGCTGTTTACTTGCCGCGATATATGAGGGACTGGCCAGCCTCACGGGAGATAAACGCCTGTGTTTATCCGGACGTTCTCGCAGGGCTATTACTGGCGGCACCGGTACGTCGACGAGAAAACAATTTGGGGCAATTAATTCGTTAAACTGCTGCATCTAACTACAAAACATGAGGAGACTCGCTAGCATAGAACATTCACTTAGGACAAAGCTTTGATAAAGGTATCCTATTGTCGCTGATGCCTTAACGACAATGCCTAGATTTTTTGGTCAGAACTAATGGACTGGATTTGTTTTCATATTAACTCCAGAATTTGACTGTTGTACAAGAACTCAGTCTTCATAGAACTACAGCGTAAACTATTATCATAGAAGTGAATCTAATTCGATTTTAAAAGGGTTGTTTCCTCAACAAACTAATGCCAACTAAATTTCTCTCATATACTTTCTGCTCCTTTGTACCTTTAATTTATCTCGAAATCGCATTACAAGTGTCTGTCTCCTGCATGAACCCCCTGATGCCGGTATCGGCAGTTTTCTTTTTAATGTTTGCTGGTTTACATTTTTTATATTCTCTATACTACATGATTCTTTGATTAATAACTATCTTATTCTGATAAATTGCTCGATTTTGTTCGTTGTAACAGCAGAATAACAACACGACCAAAAAGTAAGCATCAAATGTTAAATCGAAACTTTATGTCACATTCGAGAATGGGAATTTAATTACATTTCAAGTTCACAAGAGCTAAACAGTTATACGTAGTCTGAACCGGGAAAAAGTAATGTGCTGTGCTCTGCGGGAGATCATCCGAGTTGTTAGTAGAGAACAGCACGCACGACGTGGCAGACTTTCCTTTTATTGTCAGGTTTCCTATATGCAAGGACAGGGAACAAACCCATAACATCTTCATGCCTCAACCTCATAGGTCATGCCCCTTCCCATAAGCCATGCCTGCATATCTTTCCTTCCCTCCTCTCGCCACCCTACCCCATTCGTAAGAAACATCCGCTTGCTCTCCCCACCAATTTTCAGAGCTATGCCCCCTTTTGGAAATGGGCAATCAGAGAGCTTCTAAGCCAACTGTGTTACATATATTTAGCTCTCACAGTCACAACTCATTATTTTGCAGATGTATTAGCGCATCCAGTCAAGATTCTGAATTCCCTCTGAAGCTGCAACTGCTGTTTGAACATTGTCAGTCAACGTCAGCCCTCGTCGGTGAAGAACCAGAAGACTAGCAAGTAGCGCACTCAACTTCTCCGTCTGTGTTACCAGCGAACGTGTCTTAGCAGAAGCTTGAAAACAGCGTGTTGAGAACTAGAAACGTGCAACCGTACTGTGCCTGGAGACGATAGCTGACAGAAAGCGGACCGCTGCAGGCCGAAGGGCGAATTCTGCTGCTGTGTTCCAGCTCCAGGTACGATAGAGGCCAAAAACTTGCAGCCGGAAGCAGCCTTCCCACCATCCTTCATTTAAAAGACCGGCAAGAAGCTTCTGGAACGTTATGCTACAGTTCAGTTCTGATCTGACGTACTTCCTAGCGTGATCTTCATGTCACGCAATCCTTCTTGTCTGTCTCCACCGATGTGTTTGTCTAAGTGTAAGCTGGATAGGCATATTTTATGGGAATTGAATTTTTCTTGCGGCAACCCATTGTTACTGAGACTGGAATCTATCACCAGGTTTGACTAAGCTCTGTCTCCCGCGGAGAAAATACCTCTAGTTTGTTTATTGGTTATTCATTTACTGCTTTTCCCCTGATGTATATGTATATTAACGGCTTTCTGCGTTACAAATTTAATGTTTCTCATTGGATGTCTTAGCACCTAGCACTGAAATTTGTTTCCTCCTTGGCGCTCATTCGGAGGTTGTTTACTGATTATTTAATAACATATTGTTTGCCTCGTATATGAGAAGCCTTCTGTTGATCATGGACCAATAACTGCCCCTTCTGTCGTATGTTTTAGGTACTCTCATGGTTTTTTAATTTTTGCTCTAATGTGGACATTGTGTTCAATATACATACTCGGTTTTCTTTCTAACTGTCAAGAGAAAAATAAATTGCTTTTCTTGGCCTATGGTAGGCATATTCCTGGTTTATGATTACATGTATCTGCCCTTTGTTTTAAAATTTGTGCCTTCTGTGCTTCAGAAGCTGCTAATTTTAGTGTCCCAGCCAGAAAATTGTGAGGCATGCAGGTGCCCAGTGACGTCAGGGCTAATCTTGTTTGGGCTCCTCGGTTCCAGACTCCATACGAGACTTTAGTATCCGATTTTGAGAAATCGTTATGCTTTATTAATGTCCATTGGTGTTCATAGTTTAATTCAGAGTACTTAAATTAATAACTGCTTGTATTGCTGTTCGTAAGCCGATATGAGATTGTTGTTGTTATGGTCTTCAGTCCTGGGACTGGTTTGATGCAGCTCTCCATGTTACTCTATCCTGTGCAAGCTTCTTCATCTCCCAGTACCTACTGCAACCTACATCCTTCTGAATCTGTTTAGCGTATTCATCTCTTGGTATCCCTCTACGATTTTTACACTCCACGCTGCCCTCCAATACTAAACTGGTGATCCCTTGATGCCTCAAAACATGTCCTACCAACCTATCCCTTCTTCTAGTTAAGTTGTGCCACAAACTTCTCCCCAATCCTATTCAATACCTCCTCATTAGTTATATGATCTACCCATCTAATCTTCAGCATTCTTCTGTAGCATCACATTTCGAAAGCTTCTATTCTCTTCTTGTCCAAACTAGTTATCGTCCATGTTTCACTTCCATACATGGCTACGCTCCATACAAATACTTTCAGAAACGACTTCCTGACACTTAAATCAATACTCGATGTTAACTAATTTTTCTTCTTCAGAAACGCTTTCCTTGCAGTTGCCAGTCTACATTTGATATCCTTTCTACTTCGACCATCATCAGTTATTTTGCTCCCCAAATAGCAAAACTCCTTTACTACTTTAAGTGTCTCATTTCCTAATATAATTCCCTCAGCATCACCCGACTTAATTCCACTACATTATATTATCCTTGTTTTGCTTTTGTTGATGTTCATCTTATACCCTCCTTTTATGACACAGTCAATTCCGTTCAACTGCTCTTCCAAGTCCTTTGCTGCCTCTGAAAGAATTACAATGTCATCGGCGAACCTCAAATTTTTATTTCTTCTCCATGGATTTTAATACCTACTCCGAATTTGTCTTTTGTTTCCTTCACTGCTTGCTCAATATACAGATTGAATAACATCGGGGATAGGCTACAATCCTGTCTCACTCCCTTCCCAACCACTGCATCCCTTTCGTGCCCCTCGACTCTTATAACTGCCATCTGGTTTCTGTACAAATTGTAAATAGCCTTTCGTTCCCTATATTTTATCCCTGCCACCTTCAGAATTTGAAAGAGAGTATTCCAATCAACATTGTCAAGAGCTTTCTCTAAGTCTACAAATGCTAGAAACGTAGGTTTGCCTTTCCTTAATTTAGCTTCTAAGATAAGTCGTAAGGTCAGTATTGCCTCACGTGTTCCAATATTTCTACGGAATCCAAACTGATCTTCCCCGAGGTCAGCTTCTACCAGTTTTTCCATTCGTCTGTAAAGAATTCGCGTTAATATTTTGCATCCGTGACTTATTAAACTGATTGTTCGGTAATTTTCACATCTGTCAGCACCTGCTTTCTTTGGGATTGGAATTATTATATTCTTCTTGAAGTCTGAGGGTATTTCGCCTGTCTCATACATCTTGCTCACCAGATGGTAGAGTTTTGTCAGGACTGGCTCTCCCAAGGCCGTCAGTAGTTCTAATGGAATGTTATCTACTCCCGGGGCCTTGTTTCGACTCAGGTCTTTCAGTGCTCTGTCAAACTCTTCACGCAGTATCTTATCTCCCATTTCATCTTTATCTACATCTTCTTCCATTTCCATAAAATTGTCCTCAAGTACATCGCTCTTGTATAGACCCTCTATATACTCCTTCCTCCTTTCTGCTTTCCCTTCTTTGCTTAGAACTGGGTTTCCATCTGAGCTCTTGATATTCATACAAGTCGTTCTCTTATCTCAAAAGGTCTCTTTAATTTTCCTGTAGGCAGTATCTATCTTACCCCTAGTGAGATAGGCCTCTACATCCTTACATTTGTCCTCTAGCCATCCCTGCTTAGCCATTTTGCACTTCCTGTCGATCTCATTTTTGAGACGTTTCTATTCCTTTTTGCCTGCTTCATTTACTGCATTTTTATATTTTCTCCTTTCATCAATTAAATTCAATATTTCTTCTGTTACCCAAGGATTTCTATTAGCCCTCGTCTTTTTACCTACTTGATCCTCTGCTGCCTTCGCTACTTCATCCCTCAAAGCTACCCATTCTTCTTCTACTGTAGTTCTTTCCCCCATTCCTGTCAATTGTTCCCTTCTGCTCCCCCTGAAACTCTGTAGAACCTCTGGTTCTTTCGTTTTATCCAGGTCCAATCTCCTTAAATTCCCACCTTTTTGCAGTTTCTTCAGTTTTAATCTACAGTTCATAACCAATAGATTGTGGTCAGAGTCCACATCTGACCCTGGAAACGTCTTACAATTTAAAACTTCGTTCCTAAATCTCTGTCTTACCATTATGTAATCTATCTGAAACCTGTCAGTATCTCCAGGCTTCTTCCATGTATACAACCTTCTTTTATGATTCTTGAACCAAGTGCTAGCTATGATAAAGTTGTGCTCTGTGCAAAATTCTATTAGGCGGCTTCCTCTTTGATTTCTTAGCCCCAATCCATATTCACCTACTACGTTTCCTTCTCTGCCTC
The DNA here is from genome assembly GCF_023898315.1 of Schistocerca nitens. Lineage (NCBI taxonomy): Eukaryota > Metazoa > Arthropoda > Insecta > Orthoptera > Acrididae > Schistocerca > Schistocerca nitens. The sequence continues at coordinate 674,436,768 of NC_064614.1, read as the reverse complement.
TTCCTACTACCGAATTCCAGTCACCCATGACTATTAAATTTACGTCTCCCTTCACTATCAGAATAATTTCTTTTATTTCCTCATACATTTCTTCAATTTCTTCATCATCTGCAGAGCTAGTTGGCATATAAAGTTGTACTACTGTAGTAGGCGTGGGCTTCGTGTCTATCTTGGCCACAATAATGCGTTCACTATGCTGTTTGTAGTAGCTTACCCGCACTCTTATTTTTTTTATTCATTATTAAACCGACTCCTGCATTACCCCTATTTGATTTTGTATTTATAACCCTGTATTCACCTGACCAGAAGTCTTGTTCCTCCTGCCACCGAACTTCACTAATTCCCACGATATCTAACTTTAACCTATCCATTTCCCTTTTTAAATTTTCTAACCTACCTGCCCGATTAAGGGATCTGACATTCCACGCTCCGATCCGTAGAACGCCAGTTTTCTTTCTCCTGATAACGACGTCCTCTTGAGTAGTCCCCGCCCGGAGATCCGAATGGGGGACTATTTTATCTCCGGAATTATCATTTAATCATACAGTAAAGCTCCATGCCCTCGGGAAAAATTACGGCCGTAGTTTCCCCTTGCTTTCAGCCGTTCGTAGTACCAGCACTGCAAGGCTGTTTTGGTTAGTGTTACAAGGCCAGATCAGTCAATCATCCAGACTGTTGCCCCTGCAACTACTGAAAAGGCTGCTGCCCCTCTTCAGCAACCACACGTTTGTCTGACCTCTCAACAGATACCCCTCCGTTGTGGTTGCACCTACAGTACGGCTATCTGTATCGCTGAGGCACGCAAGCCTGCCCACCAACGGCAAGGTCCATGGTTCTTGGGGAGGGATACGAGATTAGAAATGTTAATTTTGCTGCAATTTTCCCATTTAATATTTCACAGTTGACTTAAGCTAATCACTGTTTAGTTCAAAATTTAAAATTCAGCTGATCAATCATAAACAAGAAATTTGGTTCAAATGGCTCTGAGCACTATGGGACTCAACTTCTGTGGTTATCAGTCCCCTAGAACTTAGAACTACTTAAACCTAACTAACCTAAGGACATCACACACATCCATGCCCGAGGCAGGATTCGAACCTGCGACCGTAGCAGTCCCACGGTTCCGGACTGCGCGCCTAGAACCGCGAGACCACCGCGGCCGGCCAAGAATTTTGTTTCTTAGTATTTAAATATTCTCTATTCAGTTTGAAGTCTAACTGGTTGATCCAGTAATCTTAAAGAATATTACTGCGTTTCTTCTTCTCTGCGTTTGATTTTAAGTTGGCTGTTGTTGTTAATAAACGCTGTTCACTCTTGTAGTCCGTAACCAATGATGCTCAATCCCCACTCCTCCAGGACTTCAGCATCCTTTCCTACAAACGCGCAGACATTACGCACGCTACAGCCAGGAATATGTCTGTCCTACAAAAAGTAAATAAGCAGTTGTTAGCACCCCACTCAGACAATGAATGGGCATCATTTAGCTCGTGTATCACACACATCACCCGTGCCCTAGGGACTGCCGGCACGCGTGTTTGGTTAGAGAGCTGGTTACCCTCTGTAATAAAAACTGAGTAACGGACATAACGAAAAACTTGAACTGATGTCATTTGACGTCCGCCCAGACCAAACGCAACGAACAATACCGAACAAAATGAAAAGTTTGATTAGCAATCAAACGTCCTCGGTCCCGCGTTGTAATCCCGCCACTGTTTAAACTTTGATTAGTAATCAGCATTGGCGGCCGAAGACTTACGGCATAAGAAGTCACTCTAATTCTGCTAACGGACTTGTCAAAGAAGGTGGAGGAGCGGACAGAGGTTCTCTTCTCCGTGGGGTGGGAAACTGCCCATAGAGGCGGAAGAATCAGCATGAGGATGCAGAAGGCAATGGTAATCATTGCATTAAAGACACGTAACGTGTATCCACGGGACATGTGACCTGTAACTGAGAAAGTGCCATGATGATCTCTCCATTGGCAAAAGATTCCAGAGCACTCTCCCATTCGAATCTCCGTGAGGGGCTGCCGAAGGCGAAGTGACCATGAGAAAAAGTTTGACTAACAAACGAAAGCTCAACATTTTACGAGTCGTCTCGTAGAATGGCAGAAGCTTGAACGTTGTAGGAAACCTAGAAAATCTAAAAAGTGAAATATAAAGGCTCATTATAGATATAGTGGGAGTCAGTGAAGTAAAACGGAAAGAAGACAAGGATTTTTGGTCAGATGAGTATAGGGTAATAACAACAGCAGCAGAAAAGGGTATAACGAGGATAGGATTCGGTATGAATAGGAACGTAGGACAGAGAGTGTGTTATGTGAACAGTTCACTAATAGGGTTGTTCTTATCAGAATCGACAGCAAACCAATACCGACAACGGAAGTTAAGATATACATGCCGACGTCGCAAGCTGAAGATGAAGATATAGAGAAAGTGTATGAGGATATTGAAAGGGTAATCCAATACGTAAAGGGATATGAAAATCTAATAGTCATGGGAGACTGGAATGCAGTTGCAGGAGAAAGACTAGAAGAAAAGCTACACATGAATAAGGGCTTGGGACAAGGAACGAGAGAGGAGAAAGGCCAATTGAGTTCTGTAATAAATTTCAACTAGAAATAAACAATACTCTGCTCAAGAACCACAAGACAAGGACGTATACTTGGAAAAGCCCAGGTGATGCGGGAAGATTTCACTTAAATTACATCGTTGTCAGACAGAGATTTCGAAATCACACACTGTATTGTAAGCCTTACCCAAGAGCAGATACAAACTCAGATCACAATATAGTAGTGGTGAAGAGCTGGCAGGAGTGTAAGTCATTAATCAGAGAGAATCAAGTACTAAGGAATGACGAGATACGGTTGAAGTTCTCAGCAATAACGAAAAGGTCGGTAGGCAGTACAGTTGAAGAGGAATGGACATCTCTAAAAAGGCCATCACAGAAGTAGGAAAGAAAAACATAGGTACAAAGAAAGTAACTGTGAAGAAACCATGGGCAACAGAAGAAATACTTTAGTTGATCGATGAAAGGATGAAGTACAAAAATTTTCCGGAAAACTCAGGAATCGAGAAAAACAAGTCTCTGTGGAATGAAATAAATAGGAAGCGCACGGAAGCAAAGACGAAATGGCTCCATGAAAACTGTGAAGAGATCGAAAAAGAAATTATTGTCGGAATGACAGAATCAGGATATAGGAATGTCAAAACAACCTTCGGTGACATTAAAAGCGAACGTTTCAAGATTAAAACTGCAGCTGGAATTGCACTGTTAAATGCAGAGGGAGGACGGATAGGTGGAAAGAATACATTGAAAGCCTCTATAAGGGGGAATATTTTTATGATGTGATAGAAGAAGAAATAGGTATCGATATAAAGGAGATAGGGGATCCAGTATTAGAATCAGAATTTAAAACAGCTTTGGAGGACTTGTGATGAAATAAGGCAGAAGGGATGGATAACAGTAAATTAAAATTTCTAGAATCAATGGGGGAAGTCACAACAAAAAGACTATTCACGTTGGTGTGTAGAATGTATGAGTCTGGCGACAAACCATCTGACTTTCGGAAAAATATCATCTTCACAATTCCGAAGACTGAGAGAGCTGACTACAGATTTTTCACTCTACAGCTTCCTCTAGTACCATGGAAGTCATTCCCTCATGTCTTAACAGATGTCCTACCATCCTGCCCCTTCTCCTTGTCAGTGTTTTTCGCATACTCCCTTCCTCTCCGATTATATGCAAAACCTCCTCATTCCTTACCCTGTCAGTCCACCTCATTTTCAACATTCGTCTGTAGCTCCACATCTCAAATTTCGATTCTCTTCTGTTCAAGTTCTCCCACAGTCCATGTTTCACTACCATACAATGCTGTGCTCCAAACGCACATTCTCAGAAACTTCTTCCTCAAATTAAGATCGATTTTTGAGGTAGCTCCACATCTCAAATTTCGATTCTCTTCTGTTCAAGTTCTCCCACAGTCCATGTTTCACTACCATACAATGCTGTGCTCCAAACGCACATTCTCATAAACTTCTTCCTCAAATTAAGATCGATAGACTTCTCTTAGCCAATAATGCCCTTTTTGCCATTGGTGTTCTGCTTTTGATGTCCTCCCTGCTTCGTCCGTCGTTGGTAATTTTACTGCCTAGGTAGCAGAATTCCTTAAATTCATCTACTTCGTGACCATCAATCCTGATGTTAAGTTTCTCGCTGTTCTCATTTCTACTACCTCTCATTACCTTCGCCTTTCCTCGATTTACTCTCAATCCATAATCTGTACTTATTAGACTGTTCATTCCGTTCAGCATATCATGTAAATCTTCTTCTTTACTTTCACTCAGGTTAGGAATGTCATCTGCGAATCGTATCATTGATATCCTTCCACCTTGAATTTTAATTAGACTCCTGAACCTTTCTTTTATTTCCATCATTGCTTCCTCGATGTAAAGCTTGGACAGTAGGGAGGAAAGGTTACATCCTTGTTCTACACCCTTTTTAATACGAGCACTTCGTTGTTGGTCGTCCACTCTTATTATACCCTCATGGCTCTTGTACATACTGTACATGACCCGTCTCTCCCTATAGCTTACCCCTACTTTTCTCAGAATATCTGACATCTTGCATCATTTTAAATTGTCGAACGCTTTTTCCAGGTCGACAAATCCTATGGAGATACCTTGATTTTTCTTTAGTCTTGCTTCCATTATTAACAGCAACGTCAGAATTGCCTTTCTCGTGCCTTTGCCTTTCCTAAAGCCAAAATCATCGTCACCTAGAGCATCCACAATTTTCTTTTCCATTCTTCTGTATATTATCTTGTAAGCAACTTGGATGCATGAGCTGTTAAGCTGATTGTGTGGTAATTCTAGCACTTCTCAGCTCTTGCCGTCTTCGGAATTGTGTGGATGATGCTTTTCTAAAGTCAGATGGTATGTTGCCATACTCATACGTTCTACACACCAACGTGAATTGAAGTTTTGTTGCCACTTCCCCAAATGATTTTAGAAATTCTAATGGAATGTTACCCGTCCCTTCTGCCTTATTTGATCTGAAGTCCTCCAAAGCTCTTATAAATTCTGATTCTAAAATTGGATCCCCTATCTCTTCTAAATCGACTCCTGTTTCTTCTTCTACCACATCAGACAAATCTTTCCCCTTATACAGGCTTTCAGTGTATTCTTTCCACCTATCCGCTGTCTCCTCTGCAATTAATAGTGAAATTCCCGTTGCACCCTTAATGTTATCACCCTGCTTTCAGTGTCACCGAAGGTTGTTTTGATTTTCCTATATGCAGAGTCTGTCCTTCTGACAACCATGTCTTTTTCGATTTCTTCACATTTTTCATGCAGCCATTTCATCTTAACTTCCCTGCACTTCCTATTTATTTCATTTCTCAGCGACTTACATTTCTCTTTTCCTGAATGGTTCAAATGGCTTTGAGCACAATGGGAGTTAACTTCTGAGGTCATCAGTCCCCTAGAACTTAGAACTACTTAAACCTAAGTAACATAAGGAAATCACACACATCCATGCCCGAGGCAGGATTCGAACCTGCGACCGTAGCGGTCGCGCGGTTCCAGACTGTTGCGCCTAGAGCCGCTCGGCCACTTCGGCCGGCTCTTTTCCTGAATTTTCCGGACCATTTTTGTACCTCCTCCTTTCATCGATGTACTAAAGTATTTCTTCTGTTACCCATGAGTTCTTCCCAGTTACCTTCTTTGTACCTATGTTTTTCTTCCCAACTTTTTAGAGATGTCCATTCCTCTTCAACTGAACTGCCTACTGAGCAATTCTTTATTGCCGTATCTATAGCCTTAGAGAACTTCAACCGTATCTCGCCATTCCTTAGTTCTTCCGTATCCCACTTCTTTGCGTATTGATTCTTCTTGACTAAAGTCTTAAACATGAGCCTACTCCATCACTACTACATTGTGATCTGAGTCTGTGTCTGCTCCTGGGTACGCCTTACAATCCAGTATCTGATTTAGGAATCTCTGTCTGATCATGATGTAATCTAATTGAAATCTTCCCGTATCATCCGGCCTTTTCCAAGTATACCTCCTCCTCTTGTCATTCTTGAACAGATTATTCGCTGTTACCGTGTGAAACTTGTTACTGAACTCAATAAATCTTTCTCCTCTCTCTTTCCTTGTCCCAAGTCGATATTCTAGTGTAACCTTTTCTTCTGCTCCTTCCCCTACAACTGCATTCCACACTCCCTTGACTATTAGATTTTCATATCCCTTTTAATATCGTCATATACTTTCTCTATCTCTTCATCTTTAACTTGCGACGTCGGCATTTATACCTAAACTAACGTTGATGGTATTGGTTTGCTGTCGATTCTGATCACGGAACTTAATGTACCGTTCCATATTTTTTCAATAAAATTCTGGAACAAAACAATTAATTGCGAGAGTTTTTACCCTGCATAAATGAATCTGTGAGTAACAAGCAGAAGAGAATGGGACCAAACGGTGTTTATTTATGTATTCGATGATTTTTATTTCAAATGTGCCACGTTTCCTTACATCCTTTCCCTTGTGCGACCTGGGCTGTATTCATGAGAAATTATGTGAAGTAGCAGAAAGCTATAGTCAGAGATTGTAGCATTGCATGACTAGAGTGGTTCTGTGGTAGGATAATACCAACTCTTCACGCGAACAAATTTTGCAAAGAAGGTGAGCAAGGGAGATCAAAGAGGTCACGAAGGCACGAGTATTGTCTCTGTTAGGTTGGCGAACCACCCCCTTCTCCACCTTTTGAACGAGCAACGGTTAGGCGATGTGGCCGCAGGCCCTCTTGTTCCTGAGTAGCGGCGCTGGACAGACGTGGAGAGGCAGAGCTCGACTTATGGTAATATTAACAAAGGCATTAGAATGTTTCAAATCTGTTCATTACTTAGGTCAAGATGTTGAAATCAGGTGTGATATTACCACGAGTTTACTTTGGTAATCTGATCAAATTTAAGTAAGAAACTTGCGTTTGTGCCTTGGTCAGGCCACGCACCATGGGACTTAACCTCACGGTCGAATTATTGCTCTGTGCGTAACAGAGGTAAACTCATTTAACATATTTTAATGTGGTGTTTCTTTCACATTAATACTTTGGGCGATTTCTTTTATTTCTCATGTGTTTTCTTTGTGTACTTGGTTTCCCGCCATGTGGTCGGTTGGAGCAACCACCACATTGGTAAAGTGTAGTTTCGGTCTCAAAATGTACAGTAGACGAGTGAATAACTATACAATAGTGTGTGAGTGTAAGATAGGGAAAGAACAGTCTTGTGTGTCGGTATTTTTTGCATTTCTGTTGGCCACTGCAACTTGGCCACCTGTGTTTCTTGTGCCCCCCATAACTATTTGATTTGCTCACAATGTTGTGCATTTGAAAGAACCATTATCGTTAATGAAGTAAATGATCCACGCAGTGGACACCAAGTGAAAACGCTACTGCTTATGTTTCAGATCTAGACTCTCATAGTAAAATGGGAAGGAACTGTTAATTAGAACTTAGGGAAAAGTTGTAGTCTAATTGATAATAGATTTATTGATCTTAAACATGACAAGACAACAAAATTATTAAAGAAACATCACACAAACATTTTTATTTAAAAAACTCCTTACTAACGTGGGATCTATGGTGGACAAAGTGATCTGCTGGGGATCGACACACGACACTAACCAGAACACTACTCGCTCTATCTGACTTCATACCCGTGAATCCAGGTTATGGCATCAAACTACGCCACCACCAAGCATCTATATCCTTCCATACAAAAAAAAAAAGAAAAATATGTTTCGAAATAACAGGGTGCTGAGAAATATATATTATAGCCCTACGTCGCAGCAGCGAATACTTTACCGTCCTGCTGGTCAAGGCGGCACATCATGATGCGTTCGGCGGCTGAAGTCATGGACGGCGGCAGTCTGTTATTAAATGCGCGTTCGCGAAAAATGCAAGTACGCGGTCTCGCGTTCGGTTAATTCAGAACACAGGTCCTTCCCTATGAGCCTCTGAAACGCCAGTGGATTCCAGTGTGCAGGTGGACCCGTTTGCTGGTCTGTCAAACCAATTTGACTCCATGTCACAACTGTGCATGTCGGAATGCGTCAAATTTTTAGACGGCCAACTCAAGACAAATAAGTACATGCACGTGTCACTTGTTGTGACTGTGATGATACAGGGTGTTTCAAAAATGACCGGTATATTTGAAACGGCAATAAAAACTAAACGAGCAGCGATAGAAATACACCGTTTGTTGCAATATGCTTGGGACAACGGTACATTTTCAGGCAGACAAACTTTCTAAATTACAGTAGTTACAAATTTCAACAACAGATGGCGCTGCGGTCTGGGAAACACTATAGTACGATATTTTCCACATATCCACCATGCGTAGCAATAATATGGCGTAGTCTCTGAATGAAATTACCCGAAACCTTTGACAACGTGTCTGGCGGAATGGCTTCACATGCAGATGAGATGTACTGCTTCAGCTGTTCAATTGTTTCTGGATTCTGGCGGTACACCTGGTCTTTCAAGTGTCCCCACAGAAAGAAGTCACAGGGGTTCATGTCTGGCGAATTGGGAGGCCAATCCACGCCGCCTCCTGTATGTTTCGGATAGCCCAAAGCAATCACACGATCATCGAAATATTCATTCAGGAAATTAAAGACGTCGGCCGTGCGATGTGGCCGGGCACCATCTTGCATAAACCACGAGGTGTTCGCAGTGTCGTCTAAGGCAGTTTGTACCGCCACAAATTCACGAAGAATGTCCAGATAGCGTGATGCAGTAATCGTTTCGGATCTGAAAAATGGGCCAATGATTCCTTTGGAAGAAATGGCGGCCCAGACCAGTACTTTTTGAGGACGCAGGGACGATGGGACTGCAACATGGGGCTTTTCGGTTCCCCATATGCGCCAGTTCTGTTTATTGACGAAGCCGTCCAGGTAAAAATAAGCTTCGTCAGTAAACCAAATGCTGCCCACATGCATATCGCCGTCATCAATCCTGTTCACTATATCGTTAGCGAATGTCTCTCGTGCAGCAATAGTAGCGGCGCTGAGGGGTTGCCGCGTTTGAATTTTGTATGGATAGAGGTGTAAACTCTGGCGCATGAGACGATACGTGGACGTTGGCGTCATTTGGACCGCAGCTACAACACGGCGAACGGAAACCCGAGGCCGCTGTTGGATCACCTGCTGCACTAGCTGCGCGTTGCCCTCTGTGGTTGCTGTACGCGGTCGCCCTACCTTTCCAGCACGTTCATCCGTCACGTTCCCAGTACGTTGAAATTTTTCAAACAGATCCTTTATTGTATCACTTTTCGGTCCTTTGGTTACATTAAACCTCCGTTGAAAACTTCGTCTTGTTGCAACAACACTGTGTTCTAGGCGGTGGAATTCCAACACCAGAAAAATCCTCTGTTCTAAGGAATAAACCATGTTGTCTACAGCACACTTGCACGTTGTGAACAGCACACGCTTACAGCAGAAAGACGACGTACAGAATGGCGCACCCACAGACTGCGTTGTCTTCTATATCTTTCACATCACTTGCAGCGCCATCTGTTGTTGAAAATTGTAACTACTGTAATTTAGAAAGTTTGTCTGCCTGAAAATGTACTGTTGTCCCAAGCATATTGCAATAAACGGTGTATTTCTATCGCTGTTCGTTTAGTTTTTATTGCCGTTTCAAATATACCGGTCATTTTTGAAACACCCTGTATAAGCAGCGCCTCTGATGGTTCAGAAGGTGACTGCCACAGGGTCTAAGTTGTACACTAGGTAAGGGCACAAGTCTCACCGTTTAGGTAGAGATCTGCAATTCTTTACTAGCAAACCGCCAGTACAAGAGACTTGTACAAAAGTGATATTTTTTCCTTTCTCACTGCTTCCTCCTCAGCTCGGTTCCAAAAGCACATTTCTCTTTTTTGACTTCCCCCACATTCGCACAAGCCAGTCACGAGCTGGAGCCCAGCATTCTAAGCTCAGAGAATAGTCTTTGCACTGCAAACCGATTCGACCAATCAGAAACTTAAAAGTTAATTGGCAGAAAACGGAAAAAAGATTCAACTTTTGCAGCGTCTTTCCCACATGTTTGCTGTGTCATTTGCTAACGCAATACAGGGTGGAAGCACAGCCCTTCATAAACAGCTTGTTATCTTCCGTGTTGCGACCATTTCAAAGTTTCCAAAGAACGGCCATAAAATCGTAAGAAGCCTCGTGCTCTCATAAACTTCTGTTGAAACAGAGTCTGGACGTCTTGACGCCAGTTTCCCTGTCCCACGGACATTTGCAGAACGTTTACATTTCTTTTGGTGGCTTGCTCCCTAACAAGGGCCCATCCTCTGCTTTATTCCTGGCCTACAATGCGTTGTCGACTACTTCTCGGCGCAAGGCCGTATACCTGACGTCTGCCTCCAGTCCAGCGCCAACTTAATGTGTTTTGCACAATGCGACAGTGGCACGCGGCCGTCTGGAAATGTCTCCTCACCGTTCCCCAGAAAAACGCGCTTTGCTGGCCCACCAACGCCGTGCTTTTACTGCAGTCGTTTAAGTCGGCACCCTGTTCCTTTGAATGCAGGTAAGGCTTAACGTATTTCCTTCCCTAGAGCATGCAAACAGGACCATAAACTACTGCCCACCATTTCATCATAATGTATGAACTCAAATCGCAGTAAATCGTATTCCCTACACAGAATCAGAAGTGAGAGTGCCTTGCAATCTCTCACGTTAGTAAAATATATGGTTTAAACTCCTGTAACTAAGAAAAGTTCAGATTTTAATGCCCATTGATAGGATAAAGTCTTGCAAAATTTTCCCACCATAAGACAGTAAATGTTCGGCCCCCAAGCTCAGTAATGTGATGTTGCTTCGGAGCACAGCATTAAACCAAAATTGGTAGTGATAGTCAAGTGCACCACTTGCTACTTCCTCATCAGCGTACATTTGAATGAAATTTGAAATATTTAGGCAGATACTCTTCTGCCCTGACCTAGTTTCGCTGAACTTGTTATGTGTAACCTGTAGTAATTAAACGTAATATCGATAGAAGGCATGGGTTTAAGTATAACTGAGTGCCTGCATCAAATTCAACTGCAGCCAGGTCTGTGCTCCCCTCTCCCTTTCCATAATTACGTGGCGAAAGTAAATCATGTTAATTTGAGAGACCAGTTGTGATAATGTATAATATGAGAGCCCCTTATGTTGCATAAGAGTGGGCAGCAACTATTCCAACAGATACGTAGCTAGTTGTTGAAATGCCATAGTTATTAAGTAAATATCAATTAATGTATATCCTCGACTTATTATTTCCGCCCTTCATCATAAAGAATACGTGAAACTTAAAGTTAGTTACTTCCTCAATCGCATGCTGGGTCGACAAATGAAAGTAAATAAAAGCTCTATGCTCCGTATTAAGCCCTGCATAGGTGCCTTCTGTAGTGGTTCTAAAGATTGCGTTATCCGTTGCCTTCAAATTGAAATGGTTGGTTGGAGGCTAAACCCACCTGCTAGAAATTATTAACACCACAGCAGTAACTCAGAGGGGCCTGTAATTTCGTGGACCACACGAGTTTGTTAATCCAGTACTATAGAGGGTAACTTGCAGGAGCTGTAGGACATGGTAAGTGACGGTAATCTTACTACTAGGTCGAGTTTTACCAGTACCACCGGTAGTAACGTTTCGTTGAAACTGAACTGTTCACAGTAACAGACTCTGCCCTACCTTCTCATTCATAATGAATCCTACTACCGTTGCACCATTTTCTGCTGCTGTTGGTATTATCATATACTCATCTGACCAGAAATCCTTGTCTTCTTTCCACTTCACTTCACTGACCCCTATTGTATCTACACTGAGCCCTGGCTTTTCACTTTTCAGATTTTCTTGTTACCCTACCACATTCAAGCTTCTGACATTCCACGCCCCGACTCGTGGAACGTTATCCTTCCATTGATTATTGAATCTTTTTCTCATGGTAACCTCCCCCTTGGCATTCCCCTCTCAGAGATCCGAATGGGGGACTATTCCGGAATCTTTCGGCAATGGAGTGATCATCATGACCGTTTTTCAGTTGCACTCCCCATCTACTGCAGATACACGTTGCATGTCTTTAATGCAGTGGTTTCCATTTCCTACTGCATCCTCCCAAGCCATGTCCATTGCCGATTCTTCCGCTTTTAAGGGGCAGTTTCCCTCCGCTAGGACAAGAGAGTGCCCTGAACCTCTGTCGGATCCTCCGCCCTCTCTGACAAGACCGTTGGCGGAATGAGGGTGACTCCTTATGCCGGAAGTCTTCGGCCGTCAGTGCTGATAATTAATCAAAATTAAAGCTGCGGGTCCGCAGCTCGTGGTCGTACGGTAGCGTTCTCGCTTCCCACGCCCGGGTTCCCGGGTTCGATTCCCGGCGGGGTCAGGGATTTTCTCTGCCTCGTGATGACTGGGTGTTGTGTGCTGTCCTTAGGTTAGTTAGGTTTAAGTAGTTCTAAGTTCTAGGGGACTGATGACCATAGATGTTAAGTCCCATAGTGCTCAGAGACATTTGAACCAAAGCTGCGGCGGGATTCGCTGACCATAGATGTTAAGTCCCCTAGTGCTCAGAGCCATTTGAACCAAAGCTGCGGCGGGATTCGCAGCAGAGTCCGAAGACATTTTGGTTATGAATCAAAGACTTCACCACCAGACCACGGGCTACAGGTATTCCATGTATGTTACAATGAATATTTATGATTGTTTGTGATTTGGGGAGGGGGGGGGGTGCATCTATTATTGAAAATAGTGGTCATGCAACGGTGGGTACACAAACGATCTATCATCACTTGATGTTTCTAAAAGTTTGTCGGTAATGGTTCACTTCAACAACCATCATTTTAGAGGAGATGGTAACGCATCATATTCTACAACAGAAAAATCGTTACTGTCGTTATCTTGTGACAAACAGGAGCTGTGACAGGAATCCAAATCCTTTTATGTGTTTCAGTGATCATTTTTGGGGCTGTGTGTGTCGATCTGGATGTTTCTGTAAGCCCCAAGCTCCTATTTTGCAAGTTCAATCTGGTATTTGAAATCATTGTTTATAATTGAGTATTTGATACCACTGGTTGCAATTTCTGTTTGTTGTAGGCCTTATGGCCCTTTTTGGGAGGAGTTATTTGATTTGGCCTGTGCGCTCACCCTACAGGTACGCACGTGTAAGTCATATGTGTGTACTTGTTTGTATTTGCACACTCTTACACCGTGTTGAGGAGCCTTTCAGGTTAGAGGCTATACACTTTAACTGGCACTTCGCATTCTCATGAGCATCCAGAGTAGTGTCTATTAGTCACTAGAGGTATACCCTGATATATTTAACCTTGTTTGAATTATCATTTTTTAAATGACTTTGTACGTTGTTTCTTGTTATTGCAAGCAAGAACAACTTGCAATTTTTATGAGTAGTGCGCTCCTATACTGAAGTTTTAATAGTTTGGGTTTCCATGAAAATAATCTTTAATTGGCCATTTAAGTATTGCTGTGTATGTTAATCTCTATCGAACTTGTTTTCTGTTTATTGTTTTGTATATCTTGGCAGCTTTTCATCGGCAGCGGTTGACGCCTTGCTGCACGGCTCGCATCGGGCCGGGACAAGCTTATCTTCTACTTTGGTGGATTTCCCGTCATCGCACGACACCTAAGTTTTTTCGGGTCACATGCACATCTGTGGATCTTCCGTTCTAGCCTCAACTTCAGTAGTTTATTGACATTCTTTTGATATGGTGCCGCAGTGGTTATATCACTGAATTGGTGAAGGGGGATTGTTTTATTTGCTATGACCATTTTCACGTACCTTTGACCATGAATGCGAATGAAATTGAGAATTTGATAAATGCATTCAACCTCTGTAGTGTCAATATAAACATATTCTTTGTAAGTCTTTTCCTAAGACCACAGATCTTGGGCCATAGAGGTTAGTTTTACTTTGTCAGAGTAGCAGTTAGTGTTTGCTAGACAATCTGGGAACGTACTTGATTTGAAAAAAGGGTGGAAGCTGGCCTGCCGTGCAGTGGAGGCAGCTGTGTTTAGAAAGGATTTTCCAATTATAATTTTGATGAAAAATACTGATTTAGCTCGAGTGTATTAGTGGAGGAATTATGTAAGGTAACGTGTAAGGTACTCCAGTTTCTTATAATTGTAATTGTGTAGTTTCTTATTGTTGGAACATTGCATATGATTGAAGCTTCGTGTAGAACTCCATAATGCAGAATATGATTTTGTCTCATGTTTGAAACAAGTATCAAGGACAGTAATTGTACACAGGAAAGTTAATAAGAAATATTTTGCCAATTTTAGTTCTTAGAACTTTATGAAACGCAGTATTGTTGTTAATGAAGTATAGTTGTACTTGAAGTCTTTGTTCTCATTTACCAGACATTAGTTCATTTTCTGTTGTTTACCTTTATAAATATCGAGAAAGGTGGAGCAGTGGTTAGCGCCGTGGACAAGCATTCGGGAGGACGACGGTTCAAACCCACGTCCGGCCATCCTGATTTAATTTCTCCGTGACTTCCCTAAATCGCTTCAGGCTAATGCCGGGTTGTTCCTTTGAAAGGGCACGGCCGACTTCCTTCCCCATCCTTCCCTAGTCCGACGGGACAATTGGCTTCGCTGTTTGGTCCGCTCCCCCAAATCAACAAAACCAACCAACACATAATTATCTTAATAGTGATAGGTTTCAGAACAGACGAGCGTTTCTTGCGAACAGGTAAGCCAACGGATTTATCAGCAATATTCATGTCTACTATAAGGTACAGTGATTGTCTGAATGTATTTGTGAAAATATCGTATAAATTTAGAGGTTTTATATCAGTAAGATTTCAGAAAAGTGCTATCTCGGGAGTTTTCAAGCATTATCATTAAATCACATGCATTAATTTATACGTTCATTTTCTTTGTGATTAAAATAACAATTCTGGTACAGTGATTGTTTGCAAAACTAAAGATAGGGTATCATTATTGATGGTCAACATTTTAATTTGAATCATTTTGTTTTGCAGTCAAATAGCATATTTAAATTTCATTGAAAACGGACTGCACTCTTGCGGGCCAATTCTTTGCTGTACTGCCTAGCCTTGATTATGACTAAAGTTGTCATTTACGATAATGCGTAGAGTAACAGCAAAATCTGTATCTGCAGCTTTTATTAAATACTTTTTGAAGAAGTTGGTCGAATAGAGAAAGTAATATCTGACGGTGGACCTCAGTCCTGACCCCAGCGTTGTTTGCGTACATTAGGCCGTAGGAAAATTAAACCTGTCTTTACCTCCTTGTATCCTGCTGCTGCAAACCCTTGTGGACGCCTAATGAAAGAACTTGGGAAACTCTGAAGATTGTGTTGTCACCGCAAACACAACACTTGGGATAGATATCTACATTTGTTTCAGAATGTATTAAGTTAATTTTTGTGCCTCTTGGCCCCCTCTTCTCGTGTTAAAGAACGGGCAGCCACCTGACAAATTGTACTATTACCCAGAGGCGACTACATCACGAAGTGATTGATTTAGCCTTAGCTAACATTAAGAGAGCTGCTGAAAACAGGAAAACGTTCAATGACGTGTAAATATCTATTAATTGAATGGAGCCCAGAAGGTCCTAGTGAAATCTCGCCATCTTTCTCACAAGGGAAAATCATTCAATCATAAGTTCTTTCTTCTTCACAATGGACCATTTCGCATATGTTGCATTGTTCACGAAAAAGCTATGGAAGTGGAAACATTGAGGTCACCTAAATCACGAGGTTTTCATCATATATCTAATATAAAAGTATTCACTGAGCAATGTAGGTAGAAGATTCATCTCTTTGATGGCTACATCGGCTAGTGACTGATGCCTCCTCGAGCTGTGTGTTATTATTCCTTATTTTAGTTCATGGTGCACTCGACTTCTTTTACTGTTATATTTAGATAAAAAATGTAAACGACTCATATACTATGCCAGTGTAAATATAGTGAAGTGAGTTTTAAGACTGGATTATCTTCCACTAAAATAAAATGTTTTCCTGACTGGTAATAAATGTAATTTGCTATGGCCTTTAGGTAACCTCTGAATAATGTTTCAGAAATTAACAGTACTGATACCACTTTGATATGTTTGAGAATAATTTTGTAAAGCTAACGCTCTTCAGGTATTGACTACTGATAATACAGAGAAATGAATTGCAAATTCCAGTTCACTACGTATATTGTGAGAACCTGGAAAAGGTATAAAGAATGACAGAGAAAGCGCGAAGTATGAAATTTATGTAAAACCAAATACTAAGGCAAAAAGTCAATAAATGAGGTGCTTATGATGTAGCTGTATATGTCTGATGGAATAAGGTGTTGATGTTTTGTAGTAGTGAAAATGTACTTAGGCTGAGCAATAATGGAGAAATATGTATTGAGTTACGATGTAGATGTAAGTGAAGAGATGGTTTCGAGAATAAATATTTCAACGAAGCCAATGAGGAGTAGATGTTATATCAGTAGTAATGACAAATGTGGATGTTTGTGGATTATTACTTCAGATAGCCAATGAGAGGTAAAGGAAGATTGTCTCAGTTATGATGGTGTATGTCTTTTGATATTAACTTTACAGGTACGCTTGTTGAATTTTCAGGAAATTACAGCTTCTCAATGAAAACACAATTAACATGTTAGTCTTTTATCAGCAGGAATGACAACAGTGTTGTAGTCGTAATTGATGCCAGTGAGTTTGACAAATGCTAAATTGATTTTACCCTAAGATTTTTGCCCTAGTATTATAAGAAGTTGACTGACGCATGGCGGACATTAATTGTACTGTAATAAGGTTTTCTATTCCAAGAGTACGTACAATAATTAGCCATATTGGTTGTCACCATACTTACTCCTGATGTTATTGTGCATGAGATGTTGTAGTTAGCATTCTGTCCAGACAGATAAATATATGCAACCTAAGAAACTGGATCAAAGTCCTTTCATTCATGTGAACTACTTTAAGAAAATGGAGAAATTTATTGAAGGTTGACATTTGATATCAGCTTGATGAGTAACTGTTTATTATTTAAGCACCTGGTAGAAATTTACTGACATGCTTTACATGTTATGAAATAACCATTTCTGCTGTATGTATATCAAATAAGGATTTTTGAATAAGACACAAGTGCATGGAATTATGTTTTTCAGGACAACTTATTATGGTATTAAGATGGATATAACTAGTGATCTAATTCCTTTGTAAATTTGTCTCATGTATTCTGGACATGCATGGGGAGGTGATCGTGGTTAACCTGGATACGCAGCACTTAAGGGACAGAGGATGCTGGATGGCTTCATGCAATTTATTGTGGCGCTGTTGAATGTCACAAGATATCACATATTGTGAAAGATAGACCAACAAAATATTCCTCATTATGACAGTTCTACAACAATGATTGTAGCTCTTCAAATTCTGGGATGGCGAGACCATATAGATATCCCCATTCTTAAGCCTGGGAAGAACCCAGCTACGATTTGTAAACTGCTTGAGAGGATGGTTAGCTTCAGATTCTGTTCGGCACCCGAATCTCAGGGCCTTTTGTCCCTGTATCAACATGGCGTGCGAACAGGGCGACCTCCAACTAACCATTTAGTCAGATTGGAAACAGCCATCCCACAGGCTTTTACTAACCGCTGGCCCCTTGTCGCGGTCTTCTTTGACCCACATAAGGCACACAGCATGACTGGGCGACATCACATTTTGCCCTCCATGACTGGGGCTTCTGTGGTCCCCTTTCGATTTATATCCGCGAGTTTTTATCTCACCGGTTCTTCCGGGTTCTATTGGAACTTGTAACCTCTGTTGGACCTCTGGTTATCCCGGCGTCGTACGATTTTTGCATCTGGTGCTGCTCCCACACGGTAGCATCTGCTGAGTGCCGGCTCCAAGGTGCCACCCGACGGGCCTCCTCATGGGCCACCTCCCATAGTTTCGGGTTTTCTGCCTCCAAAAAGCGAGTTAATCATTTTTGTCGTCGACTCAAAGTACATCCCGAAACCTAACTTTATTTAGGCGACCAGCTCCTCGATGTTGTAGCACAGTCACATTTCTTGCGCCTTATTTTTGATAAAAAGCTGCCGTGGCTGCCCCATAATCTCCACGTAAAGGCCTCATGTATGTGGAAGCTTAATGCTCTCCACCACCTAGCCAATACCACTCTTGTACATCTTTACTGTGCTCTGGTGTTTAGATTACATTACGGTAGTCAGGTTTACGGCTCAGCAGCCAGCAGCTCCGTCCACTTCGCAACTGCTTGACTCTGTTCACCATTGTGGAGTATGTCTTGCTACTTCTCTTTCGCACTAGTCCCATTGAGTCTTCTCAAAGAAGCAGGGATTCCCCATTTACAAATACGAGGGCGTCAACTCGTGGTTTCTTACGTGATCGCTATTCGCCAATTCCCTGACCATCCCATGCACCCTGTCCTGTTTGCCGAGTGATGTCTCCCTCCGGACGCCCGCCCATGGGTGGGATTGCCGGTTGGCATGCCTCACTTTCCTTTGTCGGGCTCTCTATGTCCACGCACTGGAATGCACGCTCTGTCTTTCCTCCCATACCCCCCCCCCCCCCTTTGGATGGTGCCTAGACCACGGATTAGGACTGATATAATCTAGGGTCCTAAGATCTCTGTCGCCCCTATGGTTTTCCCATAACTTGTACGTGCCATCCTTGCAGAGTTCCAGGGTGCCACCCTCTTCTGTACTGATGATTCTAAGACAACCGCTTTCACGCTCCTACTGACTTAGAACACCGTTTATTGCTGGGATTATGTAGTGTGTTCACAGTAGAGCTTCTAGCCATTCAGAGCCCTCCATTTCGTTGTTCAGGCCTCTCTCCACAGTGTTTCAATTTTTTCACATCCAATGACCAGCCTGCAGGCTATCGACCAATGCTACTCTCGTCACACTTTGGTCTCTGTTATCCATGGTCTTCTCTCTGGCCTTGGCCATGCTGCCTGCTCAGTTGTCTTTCTCTGGGTCCCAAGTCATGTGGGTACCCTGGGGAATGAACTGGCTAACCGTTTGGCTAGAGAACCAGATACTTACTCCCCATTTCCTGTAATGATTCCAGCTGCGGATATGCGAATCTACGTCAAATCTCTTTGTCCAAAAATGGAATGATATCTGGTGCACTAGTGCTCATAGTAATAAAGTCCATGCAATCACGGTGTCTACTGCAGTTTGGCGCTCTTCCTGCCACTCCTCTACATATTGGACATACCAGGCTCACCCATTCTTTCCTCCTACGTCACAAACCACCCCCACAATGTGGTTTTGAAGCCAGACTGAAGGTATCCCACATATTGGTGGAATGTCCCCTTGTTTGGGCCCTTCATGCTAAGTACAGTCTTCCCGATGCCTCAAATTTAATATTAGCAGACGATCACGATGGTTCAGTTTCCTCCATGAAAGTGGCTTTTATTTGCAGATATAAGGTTTTGCTTTACTCTTGGAGCAGAAAGAGGGTGTTTGTGGTTGGAACCCCATGACCACTCCCTCATGGAAAGACCGCCCCTTTTTCCAGTTTTTAGATTTTGTCTCACCTTTTACACCTTTTACTGTGTGTGTTTTATCTTCATTACTTTATAGTTCGACTCCCCTGACTCGATCCGTTCACTTTTAGCGAACCTTCTGTCTTCTGTGACTAACTACGGAATCGCGGGACTGATGACCACACCGTTTGGTCCCATAAACCCACTCAGTCAGTGGATAATATGACAAGACATTATTCTCTCTGAGTCTACCTGGATAAGACCTTCAGGTTTTGGGTTGTCAGTGGAGACTGTGACAAGGCACTTCATTCTCCTCTAGTCTGCCTGGATAACGTACGTATTTGGAGCCCTGTGGGTTGTCAGTGGAGAAACTGAGGAAAAAGTACTGTGCTCTCTTACTCTGCTGCAGGAATGCGACGTGCTACCGTGCTGGTGCAACTGTGGTAAGTGCGTGTGCAACAAAGCAGTGATGTCTTTCTCTCATTGCATGACGTTGTAGTCATAGGGTCCCTCAATAATTTTGAACAAGCAGTTCAAAGCATTCTGATATTCTTCACGGGTTTGCAGCCGGATCATGTCGGCGTCTGGACGACGACATGATCCGGCTGCAAACTCGTGAAGAATATCAGAAGTTATTACGCCGGGAAAGTTTACGAAATCAAATTCTAAGCATTTTTTACAATACTGTTAATGTGTGTATCCTTATGTGAATCGACAAGAGTATTCACTTGTTTTTATGATGTTTTGCACAATGTTGCATGAAATATGTGTACGTTTCTTATTACATTTGAATTGACAGGTATTCTTACTTGAAGGTTTCTTTAAACTGTACAGCTAACTGTAAAGGCTTTGTAACTCTTTGTACAAAGCGTTACAAAGCACACCTATTTATGCCACTACATTTGACTGAACTACCTATTAAGTTAACATAGAAGCATCTTGTTATGCCATGTCTTTTACATCATCACAAACGTGTAAAGTGTCTTACTACTTGGAGTTATGTACACTTACTTCCATGTATATACTGTTACTTGCATTTCAGTTTATGTACTACTTTAGTATCTCTTTTTACCTGTTCACTGACATTTTGTACACATTATCACGGATCCCAGGTGTATGTAACCACGTATTTGTACTATGCTTTGGTGATTGCTGCTTTTGGAGAATTATTTTCGTGCTTTGTACTATTGTATCTGCAGAAACAACACTGAAAAATTCCTGTTTAAAGGTACTCGCGTATGGGTCATATGTGTGGGCATGTTTGTATTTGCACACTCTTACACCATGTTGAGGAGCCCTTCCGGTAAAAGGTGTACATTTTAAATGGCAATCTGCCTTCTCGTGCGTATCCAAAATACCGCCCGTTAGTCACTTATTGGCCCCAGTAGAGGTATACCTTGATTTATTTAACCTCGCTTGAATTATTATGTATCATTTTCTTGTAAATGATTTTTCTGTAATTGACTTTGTACATTGTTTCTTATTGTTGCAAGAAAGACTAATTTGCAATATTTATGAGCAGAGCACTCATATATTAAATTTTAATAATTTGGATTTCCATAAAAATAATCTTTAATTGGCCGTTTAAGTTTTGAGGTGTATGTTAATTTCTATCAAAAATGATTGCTGTTTGTTCTTTGGCATATGTTGGGAGATTTGTATCGGCAGAGGTTGACGCATTGCTATTCAGCTGGTAAGGAGCCGGAACACGTTTTCCTTCTGCTTCGGCGGCTTTCACGTCATCACACGAGGCCTAGGTTTTGGCGGGTCACATGCGCTTCGGCGGATCTCCCATTCCAGCCTCAAGTTCAGTACTTTGACGTTCTTTTCGTATCGCGCCGAGATGGGGATGTCGTTGGACTGGTGAAAAGGAATTGTTTTATTTGCCATGACAATTTTCTGGTACTTTTGGCCATGAATGTGAATGAAACTGTGAATTTCATAAATGTACTCAGCCTCCGTAGTGTCGATATATACACATGTTCTTTGTCACTTCCTGAGACCACGGATCTTGGTCAGAGAGGTTAGCTTCACTTTTTCAGAGTAGCAGTTAGCGTGTTAGCGTGTGTTAGACAGTATGGCAATGTACTTGGCTTGAAAAGGGAGCTGGAGCTGGAGTGCAGTGTAGGCAGCTGTATTTAGAAAGGATTTTTCAATAATGTTTCTGATGAAAAATACTAAGTGGTATTATATTAACGGAAGTATTATGTAAGGCAATTTGTATGGTAATCCAGTTTTTTTTTAATTTGCTATTGTGCAGTTTCAAATTGTTAGGATATTGCGTATGATTGAAGTTTGGCGTAGAAGTTTTTTAACACGGCATACTATTTTGTCTTATGTTTGAAACGATTGTCAAGGAAAGTAATTGTACAAAGGAAAATTACTAAGGAATATTTTCCCAATTTGTCTAGTTCTGAGAACTTTATGAAAGGATGTATTGTTAATGAACCATAATTATACTTGGAGCATCTGCTCTCGTTCATCAGTCGTTAAGTTCAGTTCCTCATTTTCCATTCTTTACCTTTATGAATATCTACGTATACTCACATCACACATCGCGAATTGTGTGCTGCAAAAGCATTTTGCTATCAAAGGTGATAAGATAGCGTCCTGCTTTGCACGTAACAAGTATGGTAAACGAAATTTCATTCTTGACACAGTTTCATCATTAGCTTAATAGTAACAGGTTGCAGAACATAGTAGCGTTCTTTGCACGTAGGTATGCCAACAAATTTATGAGAAAAATTCAAGACTACTATACGGTACAGTGATAGGCGGAATGTATTTGTGAAAATATCGTGGGTTCAGAGGTTTCATATCAGTAAAAAAGATCTCAGGAAAGTACTATCTCTGGAGTTTTCAAGCATTATCATAAAGTCATAGGCGTTAATTTATATGTTCATATGTTCATTCTGTGTGAATTACAATAACACTTCCCGTTCAGTCATTGTTTGCAAAAGTAAAGATAAAAGTTACCAGTATCGATGACAAACAATTTAATTTGAATAATTTTGTTTTGCAGTCATACAGCAATATAAATTTCATTGGAAACAGTGTTCTCTCCCAGGCTAACTGTTTGTGGTACTGGGTAGCCTAGATTTCGCACCGTGCAGCATGAGATTCACATACCTTCGTTAAGTTTCATCGTAACATAGTTCTGGCGCCCGGCCCTGAAATTTTCGCACTTCAATATCAAAATTAGTTTCAAACATTTATCAGATATCAACAACATACAAATACGAATTTATAAGTTTGAACTTTATCGTTTCATTAGAAAGTAATTTACGGTGTGGTTTAGTTTCATTATCATTTTACTAGTGTTGTAGGGAGCCACCAGTTTAAGTACTTAAGTTGATACAGCGTGAGTGGCTTGTGGCCAGTGAGTAACGTTAGCTTCGGTTTTTACAGACAGGTAGCATTTGGCCGGTATGTCTACATGAGAGCAGAATAACGAGTGGAAATCTATACATTTTTGTGTCTTTTATTTAACGTTTGTTGAAATTATGTTAAAGACCTGTTGGAATTAGGTTTATTTAATGAATTAACTGTTTGCAACCTGGTCACCTTGTATTGCATTGTTGACATGTTGTTCGTGTACCATTCGTAATTTTATGTGTAATGCAAAAGTCCTTATATATTGCGACTTTAATTATTTATACGTACATGGCAAGAATCTTGATAATTGCCAGTTGGCTTATCATATAATTGTTACTAAACAAAAATATTTCTTTGGGAATAATAAAAGACGCATCTAGCTGGACCACACTTCCACGTGCTTTCCTTAAATTAATCCTGATTCCTATCCTGGTCTTGTATCGGTTGTTGTTTTCAATTTTGGGGACTACAAATGAGGAGCATTATATTATGAATAGTTCTGAGAAGGTATTATTGGATTATTTTCCTAGATTTTCTATTTTCGATACAATTTGTAACTAAACATTGTGTTAATCTTCTAGGTGCTGCAAACAGATGATGAATTTATTTCGTATTTTACTGTTTTTCATCTCTTTCCTTTGACACATACCATTCACCATTTGCGAGCGATCTATCAGCAGAAAACCAATCAAAGGTAACAGAGGGTTAGTTTCTTATGTCTTTCCAGGAGTTCCACTTGCAGTTCGCCTATCTAGAACCTTCTAGGGGCAAAACAATGTGATTTTCAGTATTTCACTTAGTTATTGGCCAAATACAGAATTTTCAAATACCGTCGTAATGTACTCGTTAAGAGATATAAGGTTTAACACGATAAGACAGATATTAAAGTTTGAAACTATGGATTATGTCTACAGGCAGCGCAACGCATGACGTGCAAATCACGCAGGCTATATTCATCCACTATTTCATAGTGAGATGAGTTAACGACTTTCAAGGAGTTTTATCCGTTATTTCAAACCAATTCGATTCTTTTTCACCCGGACACAACTAATAAAGGGAAAACAAGTTATCGATACTAAATTTTCGCTCTTCATGCCGTATCTTTATCCGTTATCGGAAAACGCCCAAAAAACAAGTTTTTTGAGTACCGAAACTAAGCCACGGATTCCAAGATGACTATGCACATAAAATAGTTGTAATTTGGACAGTATATTCCTAAGATTCCGATCTCGGTCAACCTTGAAAATTTTCTTGATATCCCTATCCGTTTCCGAGATACAAAGCTTCAGTTACCCTACTTGCACACGTATAACATGAATCTAAAACCCGGTGCGAGGCGGATATGTAGTTTATAAAGTGACGTATCACAGAGGAATATGCTGTAGAGTATCTCTATTATCATCGGAAGACATAAAATCCGCTCTGAGATGTAAAATAAGTTTTATTTAAAATTCACGAAAGCAAACTACAAACATTTAACTGACTTATAAAGTTTTTGTCACATGAGTGACATGCCCTGCGGCAGCAGGGAAAAGGTAACCAGCGGAAAAATGTTCCTGTCGCAGCAAAGGAAAAAAAAGGGCGAATATTCCCCTGGTTATAAAAACTCTGACTGGAAAGTGGAGAACCAGCCACCACAGGCTATCTTCCTCAGTATCTTTAAAAATGTTGACAAAAATTTTGGCGTGCAAACATATTAGCGATTTTTATGCTGAGTTAGGAGACGGTGTCAGTGGATAAGATACGGGAAAGTAATAAATAGTGTACGATAACAGACAATGTTAGCGGTATACAAAGATCAAATGAGACAATGGCAGTGCAAGAGAAAGAGTTGACAGTGACAGAAGAGTGCTAAGAAAAGAGAGAAGGTGACAGTGGCAGTGGGAGAGGAATAAAAGAGGAGGAGAAATATGGAAGTGGGTGACTTGGCTGAATGGCAAGTTGGAGTCGATGGGTATGAGCAACTTATACCGATGAATTAATGGTGGTGAGCCACTTACAATTAGGGGAGATTGTCGGAGTGAGAGGTTAGTTGCACGTGAAGAAAAGCGCGAATATGTTCGCATGCCAAAATTTTCGGGAAAATAATTAAAACTTCTGTAGAATGAGGAAGATGGTACTCCAATTTTCAGTCAGTCTTTCATGAACAGGACCGTATTCGCCTTTTAGGAGTATTTTTCCTTTGGTTTATTACTTCTTCATAACTAACACTGTTCACGAAAAATTTGGCAAACAGTGTTGACATATGGAAATTAATGAACCTGTATCACTGTTTAAAACAAATTTCAGGCGAGATTGCGTCATAAACATAGAGGTGCGTGAAAAACTAGGCTTTCTTAAATCTGAGCACGTAACGACGTCCAAGAACCTATCAATATAATTTCAAACATTTTCTAAACTTTTTCATTAGTCTAGCTGTCAATGGTTCAAATGGCTCTGAGCACTATGGGACTTAACATCTGAGGTCATCAGTCCCCTAGAACTTAGAACTACTTACACCTAACTAACCTAAGGACATCACGCACATCCATGCCCGAGGCAGGATTCGAACCTGCGACCGTAGCGGTCGCGCGGTTCCAGACTGTAGCGCCTATAACCGCTCGGTCACTACGGCCGGCTATAGCCATCAATAATCAGAAACAAATAACACCAAGATAAGCAGGGCTTCGCATCCTCAGTCATAGAGGTTTTACATGTTTCACGTCAAATATTTAGTACGTTAACTCATCTATAAAATGGTCAGACATTTGAAGTTTCTTCAGAGACAGAAATTGGATTCTTTAAGGATGAAGAGAAGGCTGAAGTTTAAGCGCAAAGAGGGATAGGGAAGTGGTAAGCTTGAAGTTCTATAGATACTGCGATAGGGAATAGATAAGTAGGAAGTTCAGTTCAAGAGGAATGGACATCTCTAATTAGAGTAGTCACAGAAGTTGGAAAGAAAAACTTAGATACAAAAAAAGGTAACTGTGAAGAAATACTTCAATTGACTGATGAAAGACGTATGTACAAAAAAGTTAAGAGAAATTTAGAAATTCAGAAATACAAGTCGCATAAGAATGAAACAAATAGTAAAATGCAGGGAAGCTAAGGAAATAGGCTGTGTTAAAAATGTGAAGACATCGAAAAAGAACGATTGTTGGAAGGACTGACTCAGCATACAGAAAAGTCAAGATAACTTACCGTGAAATTAAAAGCAAAGGCGATAACATTAAGAGTCCAATCGAAATTCCCCTGTTAGATGCACAAGATAGAGCAGACAGGTGGAAAGAGTACATTCAAGCCCTGTATAAGGGGGGGGAGTTGTCCGATGATGTGATACAAGAAAAAGCAATCGATGCAGAAGAGATAAGGCACCTCGTATTAGAGTCAGAACTGAAAAGAGCTTTGGAAGAATTAAGATTAAATAAAGTAGAAGGGATAGATAACATTCCAACGGAATTTCCAAAATCATTGAAAAAAATGTCAACGAAACGACTATTCGGGTTTGTGAGTGTAATGGGTTTTTGTTGTGTTTAAAGTTCTGGTGGTGTGTACGTCCTATCTATAGTATGAAAATGTAGCAGTAAGGATAACAGTATTTTTTTAAAGAAATATTCTAATAATTCTTATTTATGTGCTGCTCAGCCCGACTATAGTGAATTATTTTGACATACCGTATCACTACAAATATTGAAATGGTGTATCAGTAATTCAGTGAGTGACGTTAAAATGTATGCACCAAATAATTAATGTCACACGAGAACACTGTTGTCGTATATTTTTTTATTTAAAGTCACTGATAAATTATTCTGAGAAAAATTAATCTTGCGCACCAGCCACAAATTATTTCATTTACATAATGTCTTACATTGTTCTACTGAATGTTATTTTCACTCTTAGGATAGAAAAATAATAAATTCCTGTGGGTTCATGTCCTCGGAGTTCAAATAGTGTAATATCGATAGAAAGAATTAATATCAGATTGTTTCTGTAGTTTGAAATTGCCGCTCCACACGCTTGCGTAATGGTGTTGACAAAACAGTCTGGACTGGGTATTCTTACCAAAGTAATTCTTCGTAGAAAATCAATAACATCAAGCTTTCCCTTTATGCTGGATTAAATGTCAGAATCCTACACCGTTCTCATTGTTCACAACATCAATATTATTCACCAGTTACCAGTAACCCGATATCGCCGTACCAGGCGCTAAAGGCGGCTTTCCTGTTTGCTGCGGACACATAACTTAAAACATTCATAGGTTACCTAGTTACAAATAAAAGTCCGTACACTAGAATTCCATTTAGTAAATTGTGCGTTACATTTTTAATCACTTAAGACTACCTATTACAACTTTTAAAACAACACACCTCAGCTTGTCTTCGATCTCGGCCGCTTCATACATCATAGAGAATAGAAGAAAAAAGATTTCACAGATAATATGATGCCAAAATATTGTTGTAGTGGTATTATCTTTCGTTGTATGATAATTCTTTGTAGAAAACTGGTTATAAAAAGAATAAAATATGTTATTGTTGGTAATTATTTGCATATCGCAATATAATAAGTCTTTTCTCAGTTTTCACATATAGGCTTAAAAGCCGTCTCTGGGAAAATATTCATCACTTCATAAATCTCGAGCACTGTCGCATGTACTGGTGACACAAAAAAATACTGGCGTTGACATTACATGAGCAGAATGTATGAGTCTGGCGATACAGCATCTAAGTTCCGGAAGAAATATCATCCACACAATTCTGAAGATTGCAAGAACTGACAAGTGCGAGAATTATCACACAATCAGCTTAATAGTTCATGCGTCCAAATCGATGACAAAAATAGTATACCGAAGAGTTGAAAATAAAACTGAAGGTTTCTTACACGACGATCAGTTTGGCTTCAGGAAAGGTAAAGGCGTTAGAGAAGCGTTTCTGACGTTGCGGGAGATAATGGAAGCAAGACTAAAGATAAATTAAGAGACATTCATAGGTTTTGTACAGCTGAAAAAGCTTTCGACAATATCAAATGGTGCAAGATGTTCGAAATTCTCAGAAAAATAGAGGTAAGCTGTAGTGAACACAGGTAATATACAGCCTGTATAGGAGCCAATAGGAACAGTAAGAGGGAAAAAAGTAAGAAACAAGCACTCGTATTAAAGAGTGTGAGTCAAGGATGAAGTATTTAGCCCTAGCGTCCAATCTATACATCGGAGACGCAATGACGGAAATAGAAGAAAGGTTCAAGTGCAAGATTAAAATTCACGATGAAAGGACATCGATGTTAAGATTCGCTGATATTCTTATCCTCAGCGAAAGTAAAGTAGAATTACAGGACCTGATGAATCGAATGAACAGTCTAAAGAGTACAGAATATTGGTTGAGAGTAAATCGGAAAAAGACATAAGTAATGAAGTGGCAGAAACGAGAACTGCGAGAAACTTATCATAATTGGTGTTCACAAAGAAGTGAAGGAACTCTGTTACCTAAGCAGCAAAATATCCCGTGACAGAAGGCGCAACGAAGACATGAAAAGCAGATTAACACTGGAAAAGAGGGCATTCCTGGCCAAGAGATGTCTACTAGCATCAGAAATACGCCTTAATTTGAGGAAGACATTTCTGGGAATGTACTTTTGGAGCACAGCGTTGTATGTTAGTGAAACATGGACTGTGGGAAAACTGGAACAGAAGAGAATAGAAGCATCTGATATGCGGTACAGAAAAATATTGAAAATTAGGTGGACTGGTGAGCTAAGCAATGAGCATAATCTCCGCCGAATCGGCCAGGAAAAGAATGTATGGGAAACATTGACAAAGAGAAGGGATAGGATGGCAGACCATCTGTTAAGACATCATGGAATAACTTCTATAGTTGTTGAGGGAATTGAAGAGGGTAAAAACAATAGAAGAAGATAGAGACGGGAATACATATAGTAAATACTGTAGGATGTACTTTGAAACTGCTACACTGAGGTGAAAACGTTATTACAGGATAGGAATCCGTGGTGGGACACATAAAACCAATCAGTAGACTGATAATGAAAAAAGAGAATCGAGAGTGAGCCGTGAGATACTGGTGTTTCTAGAAGCAAAATAATGAAGAACAATGATGTCATTGTGAACGGGTGGAAATCGAGCAATTTTGTAGACAGTAGATTCACAATATAAATTGAGGTAATATAGTTTATTATTTTCGTTTTTCATGTAGTTTTTCTTAACTTTCTAGTAACAGATACACAGTACTCATATTCACAAGTACAACAGTTTGTCATTTGCGTGCCGTTTTGTATTAATGTACTTAAATGACATGGCCGTACAGACGTAAGAACATTTTTAGAAACAAGAGCAAGGGAACATAGAATGGCTAGATGATGTTCTGGAAAAACGTCTTTCTGTCTTTACTTACACACATTACATAAACAAGACTCAAAATTTTTTATTAAGAAACCATTCCCTGTGTTTTAAGAAATATGATTTAAATAAATAAAAGTAGCATAACCTTCAGCTCAAATCAAGCGCTTGAGACAGGTGCACAATTATCCAATTCTTAAGCTAAATGTTTTCCATCAAAACTTACTTTACTCTCAGTTAAAAGCAACAGGAATTTTTTTAAAAGAATGGCTATTAACCATCTAAGAAAAACGACTTCAGAGAATGTTCACAGTCAGCCAATTCTTGAGAGAATGTTAACCGTCAAAACTTACACTTTTCTCTCAGTTAAAAGAAACAGGATTTTTTTTAAAAAAAGGCTATCAACCATTTAAGATAAAAATGTTTAGGTAGACCGCCAATATATACTATCAAGGCAAGATTCGCATTATGTATCATTACTTTAAAATAATAAAGTCTAAGTGATTTCAGCATCTTAAAGCGTCTTTCACTTAAAGAAACAATAGGGATATTCTTCAAGGCTTAACAATTTAAGAAAAAACAACCATTTGAGACATACCCTAAAAAAAAAAAAACACTCTCAAGGCACGTGTTAACGGCCGGTTTCATAAGGCTAGTCGAGAAATAATTTCAATAAACACACACGGGACGGAAATGTAAGTTCAGTGCAAAATAGCACAGTGCCTTTGTGAAACCACAGTAAATGTGGAAGCACTGAGGTACCAGAGGCTCACAGGGCAACGAGTAAAAACCAATGCCCCAAACCCCACGCAGCAGTATCAGACCAAAACAAAAGAGAGACGGTACGGAGACCCATAACAACTCAAGAGGTCGCCGACAAAGGCAAAGGTTAAAGCAAACAGCCAAGGAACGAAGGTGAACTCTGGAGAGGGCAGCAACTTGCACAGTTCAAGGGCGGGGTTAATGATACGCAGCTATTACCCCCCAAAAGCCAGCAAATCTCTAGAATAGAACACCAGGTGGTGCTTCAGATTAACTGAATAAATATGAACAACTGCCAGCAAGGCGACACTCTCCAGGATCATTCTTCCTAAAATTCATGTAATCAAACAGCTAAATCGTCAGTCAGAATTTGTAACTAGGATCAAATTTCGTACCTGAGATAATAGCATTAGAGCACTCCACCAAACAACACAAGTTAAAGGAGGTCACTAAGCAATGGAAATACGACCAGGGCGGACGACTATCCCTTAAATTCAACACCTGTGGCTTCCAATGTTCTGAAAAACGACGGGGCCTCCATCTCTGTGTTCCGACATTAGTATCCTAACGTGCTGTCACTTCCGTCTGCTCTATTCGACTGCCCTGTATCGACCACTCAGACCGCTGTGCTGCCGGTGTCTGCTCCTGCTGCCACCATCGCTGCCACCCTGAGACGAGCGCCTCCACCATAACAAGAACATCTCAGAAGCGAACAAAGGACCCCAGGAACTTTAATGAAGCTGAGCATACGGCTCAACCTCCCCACCCAAACCCACAGGAACACCCCTCCCCGTTTTTGATGTATTGAGTGTTCTGGGAGGAGGCTACTTCTCCTTAAACTGGAAGACGTGAATCCTGGCCAGTTTACCCGATTGAAGATTGCGCACAGAGAAGTCGACCGTACCCAGTACTTCGACGATCTCAAAGGACCCAAAAACCGTTGTTCTTACTAGAATAGCTCTTTCCCCCCTCTGATTTACACTGGGATTGCGCACAAAAACCCGATCACCTATCTTGCCCCTAAAATCACTATGCCCCTGATTATAACGATCTGTCAATCTCTGATGCGCCGGCTGAATATCCCGAAGCGCCTTTCTCCGATTCTCCTGCAGAGCCTTAGTGTCAATATGCTAGAGGAACGCCGGCCGGGGTGGCCGAGCGGTTCTAGGCGCTACAGACTGGAACCGTGCGACCGCTACGGTTGCAGGTTCGAATCCTGTCTCGGGCATGGATGTGTGTGATGTCCTTAGGTTAGTTAGGTTTAAGTAGTTCTAAGTTCTAGGGGACTGATGACGGTAGAAGTTAATTCCCATAGTGCTCAGAGCCATTTTTTAGCTAGAGGAGCAAACCGTTGAGCGACCACAAGTTAGCCAGAGATGAATTAAGTTTTTGATAGCCCAACATAAGAGGAGCATGGACAGCATTCAACGACTCATGTTGGACCGTATTAAACTCAAAATTAAGCCACCGCATGGAGCGGTCCCATTTACGAATGACTATCTTTCAAGTTTTGATTAATACGCATCGCAAAAGACGGTGCAGCATATTGGCGACGCATTTGTCTTCATGGACGACAATTCCCTTCCCCAGCATGCACATCTTGTTAATGACTTCCTTCAGGATAACAACATCGCTCGACTAGAGTGGCCAGCATGTTCTCCAGCCATGAACCCTATTGGACATGCCTGGGATACACTGAAAAGGGCTATTTGTGGACGACGTGACCCACCAACTACTCTGAGGGATCTACGCCGAATCACCATTGAGGAGTGAAACAATGTGGACCGACAGTGCCTTGATGAACTTGTGGCTAGTATGCCACCACAAATACAGGAATGCATCAATGCAAGGAAAGAGGACGTGCTAATAGGTATTAGAGGTACTGGTGTGTACAGCAGTCCGGACCACCACCTCTGAATGTCTCGCTGTACGGTGGCACAGCATGCAATGTGTGGTTTTCATGAACAACAAAAAGGGCAGAAATTGTGTTTACGTTGATCTCTGTTCTCGGAACCGGGGTGATGGAAAACTTTTTTTGATATGTGTATATTCATGACTAAATATTATGCTACTTATTTAGAAAAAAATGCAGAATATATTTACACACAGCCGTAAATATTGACACAAACATCCACACTGAAACTAACTCACAAGCATACACACAGGCACATGCAGGCACCATGTACAATATTTAAACTATGATAAGATAGCCGTACTGTAACGTACCATCTCTCACTCAACCAGTCACTTCGTTACTCTCTCTCATTCACACCGTCGGGTTCCCCCACAACATTTCGCCCTTCAAGTAAATAGTGTGAGTACGGCTCTTTTATCGTCAATAGATGACAATCCGACTTAAGATTGCAGGACAGTGTATTTCTGGTGACCTCTCGTTCGAATACTAGTTTCCTGTATCAAACGCAGAGCTTGTGGTGGAGCACCGCGAACGCCACCGTACAGGCACTGAAAGTAGTCTTCGATCGTGAGAAAACGTGATGCCGCACGTCGCACATCCTTAGCCTACCTCTGGGTGGCTCCATCTATTGTACTATTTGCATACATTTGGGATCTTAGACCCACGAACTCCACAATCGGCAATCCATCTGCCTCATCTTTCATAAAGCCGATAACCTTTTCTTCTGATGCACAATACCGATGTGTCGATTTCATTACCGTGACGCCTTATTACTTCGTATGCATCACAGTTCTTCACCCAATAGATGAAGCTATCTGTATGCATACAGAGTAACTTTGATACCACGAAACGAGTTCCAGCAAACTCTCTTGAGCATTGCGTTCCAGGACAACCCAGGTGCCGTGTAATAAAAGGCGGAATCCAGAGAGTATGTGGCCATGTATATAGTCGGGAACTTTTCAAAAACATCCGCAAGGAAGTGCACTTTAGTGTCCGCGTATAGTGTCGCGTATTCCACCAAATTGGGAATGTTGAATTCCCGCCAGACATTCACGGCATGCGCATAATCTGCACTAGTAATAGCATCGCCTGTGAGAGTACTGGTAAATGCAGATATGTCAGGTAGCCTGGTTTCCTCGAGTTCCGTTTCACTACCCAGATAATCGTAAGGGAAAACTCCATTCCTAATCACAAGCTGAAACTTTTCCTAAACGGGTTGTGCACATCAGGTGATATGCCTATCGTCCCATGGTATAATTTCAATGAGTTTTTGGAGTGGTGCCTGCATGAAACGTAGCGTGTCAAGGAAGCGGAGCGTAATTTTTGGCGTCATTCGTTTGGAGAATGAGAAATACTTCTCAACACTCTCAGGCAGCACACTAACCTGATATTTCTCCCAAGCGAAATCAACCAATTGCTCAACTAGAAAGTAAGCGTCAAACCCACTAAAATTATGGAAGAAAACGGGTATGTGCCGTGATAATTGATACTTCAAATTGCATGTGCTGTGAGCTGCACCGTGTAACTTCTCCATAAGATGACAATGATCTCTACGGGGAGTTTCAGAATTTTTACTCATAAATATGACAGGTAACCGCATCATTGTATAATTTTTTATCCTTTTCCGATTCGGTTATGGGCGATGTTGGTGCTGTAAATCCTATCAACGTCCCATGAGAGTTTTTCAAGCCTAGTGGGCAACCAAACCTCAGCATTATCCCCGACATTTAAGATTCATAGCGGATATGACTCGAAGCATGTGAATATGCAAGTTGGTACGCCGCTGCATACGGTACGCGTTTTTGCGTGAAGGTTGTATGTGAGGTTCAGGGGTTCCCTTCAGAGCAGGTGATACGGGCGAGGAGACATTCGAAGTCTGCGTGTACAACAAACGGACATCTTTCCTGGTGGCGAGCATTCTTGAATTTAATGAACTTGTTTTCTTCTATAGGCATAACAACACGTACCGGTTCCTTGGATTCACAGTCCTCCAGATATTTTTTTAAATACTTTTCTTCCGAAAAGTTATGTAGACACCTGAAGCAAATGTGTTTCTAATTTTTATGTTTCGACAATTGTCTGTAAAGGAGGCGAGACATGTCTTTAATCGATACGTAATGCTTATTATCACCTTCTGAGAAGAGCAGCATGTTTACATGAGGATCACTCTCGCCTGCATATTTCGAAAAATGGAGTTGTCCAACTATAGTATGCTTGCTTGCTTTTCTGCTTCAGGCCATTCCGGAATTTTGTGCCTCAAATTTTTGTATGTCCTGAATCTTTACGGGGAACTCGATATGTCAAAGATATAACATCCACAAATGTTAAGATTTACTCCGTATATAGATGAGCGCTTGTAACGCCGGAAATGCATATCCCCATATTTCCATCTATTGCACTGCAAATTTTTTCCCTTATTTTGTTACCTGAAGATATAACATTTCTGTGTCTTTGTATATTGTAATTGTTTTACTATTTGTATATATATGCATTTATACCGATGTATAATTGGTTTGTTTTGTGAATATTATTTGTATTTATACGCTGGGTCTGGCCTAGGGAAAACTATGCTATCGAACGAATACATCGATAGGTCGAGTGGAGAACGAAAGTGTTTAGGATCTTCCGGTGGATGAGGGCGCTGTGGAGGTGGCGCCTCCTGGGCCGAGGCACACATCCCTTTCGTTGCCGGCGAGGCCGAGCAGTCGTAGCTGGTGTAGGAGGAGGGGGCGTCGGTGAGCTCCTGTGGGAGCACCCAGGCTGCGGCGAGGGCGGTCGTTGGTGCTGCTGCATATTGGAGCCTCCTCCATCGCCAGCCTGGGGGGGGGGGGTGGAAGATCGTTGTTCTGATTGAACTACCAGCGGACGCCAGAGGGTATGCGGTAGTTCGGGAGACAGCAGTGCTTCAGCCGCGGCCGCCTCTCGCGCGGCAACGAGCGGTGATTTGCATGGCTGTGCACGTCGCTCGCGTGTGTGTTTGATACCCGCCCCCACACCCACCGCTCTAGGTGCACGTGCCACAGCAAGCTGTGGTCGTGACGGTGTTGATGACACCTGTGTAACATACGAATAAAGGAAAAAAATTAAGCACAATAGGCAAGATTTTTTGAATATATGCTTTAAACAAACGATGAGAATCAAGTACATCAGCATTCCTGAATAACAGTTACATGCTGTAACGATGACAGGCTGGGTCCCAGGAATGTGCAGTTCAGTCGATCTTTCCGGTAGTTTTCCCACCCAGTCAAATATCTCCATCTCCTGTTCCAGAAGGGAGAGATCACACTCCCTTCCATCAGACACCATCTCACGTTCCCACTCAGGAATTTCATCCTCGTCGGAACTGTTGGCATTGTGGAGCCACTGCTGCATCTCACAGAAGTCGTCTACAAAAGATACTGATTATTAGAAACAACAACAACAAATTTGTATCGTATTTGACTACAGTGAGATATTGATTACACATGACTACAAAAATATTAAATAAATAAGTAAAAAGTTCATACCAGATGGAAGAGACGACTCCTTGACATCATACCTCGCGCAAATGTATACGATGAAAGAAAAAGTCTAACGGCAACATATTACAACTGTACTTACTTTGTTGCTCCATTTCAGCCGCCAGCAGCAGCTCAATGTCCATCAGCTGCTGTTCCAATGCTCCAACAGCGATATCAAAAGTTTTATAAACACTAGTTACTATCTGAATACATCAAGAGCTGTTTTGTGAACATGTAAACTACCACACAGAATTTGTAGATGTACATACATGATGGTAACACAAGATCTTCTGCTTCATGCCGACTTCCAACTTCCAGTTGCTGCTGCTCTAATTCTAGAACAACGGTGTTATAAGCATTTGCTACAGTTTGAATACTTTAAGAGAGGCTTTATGAACGAGTAAACTATCACACGTAGACTATTGAGATGTACTTACGTAATGCTAGTACAACCTCCTGCGCTTGCTGGAGACTTTCAGCTTCCAGCTAGTGTTCTAGTTCTACCAACATTTCGGGAATGAATGCTGTAACACTAAGAAAAAGGAATTTTATAATCATTTGTTACGAAAATGTATCACAACCTCGAAAAATTAGAATACTTTGCTACGAAATTTTGTAAATGTCGCAATTTGAAATTATTTTTTTATATAAACCATTACAAGGCAACTGGCCCAAGTTTGGCCGGCATCACTGCTGGCTCACCGTTTCATGTTGCAGGAATCACACTGACACTACTAGCTACTGTCAAAGAGTGATGATGATTGTGGTGGGGGTTGAGCGCTATACACCTTCGTACTCCACCAGACTCTATTTTGCAGAGGACCAATAGGAGCTCAGAGCAGATAACCAGCAAGTTATTATTTGCCTTCTTTTTTCTACAAGCAGGCTTGGCACAGGTGGTTAAGGAAAATATTGCATCTGTGGAGGGGAGGGGGCCAAACAATCTGAGACAAATATCCTTTGTTTGCCGGCAAATAGCTGGAATATTGGATCCACCTACTAGATTTAAAAAAATAATCCTTGCTCATTCTGAAGGCAACAGACAGATTGATACTTCTGACATCAGCTGTACCCTTCGATTTACAAGTTGTTGTTAATCGATGTACAGCTGTCTGGTGAGGGAGCTAACCTCGCCTTCTTTTCCTTCTTCAAGCAGTCTTGGTACAGGCATTTGCTGTGGGAGACAAAAAATTCTGTGAAACAGATAGAGGCCCCTTTCTGAAAGCATCCTTTGTATGCCAGCAAGTAGATGGAAACTTGTACACAGCTGCTATTTTTTTTTTTAAAAAAAAACACCCTATGTTCATTCTGAGACAGACTGATACTTTGGCACGCCAATACCAGCTGCATCCCTCGCAATATATGTTGCTGTTCTCCTTAGGACAGACTGTAGGGGAAGACGCTAACCTTCTAAAGCACATCTGCTGTTCATGTAAGTTGACCAACAAAGCGCACCTTGAGAATAGCATTATACATTAAAATCTTCTGCTGATTTCCATCTGCTGGCGGCCGCGCCCCTGTGGCGTGAAAGTCAAGGTCTGGATGACTGTTAGGGAGGCAGACAAGTGGTCATTAGTAGACCGCTGGACACGTAGCTAAGTGGCACATGTGTCACTGTTGTGTGATATAAGGCCCCCTGACGGTTACAAGCTCACTTGGTGTGGCACCTTTCATGTCAAACTGCCCACAGCAGGCCAGGAGGCGTGGAGTAGGTGTGTCCTGCAGTGTCCCCCGAGGCCATCGTGAATGTGGCCGGGCCGGAAGATTAAGCGAGCGGTGCTATCTGGTGGAGGGGGGGTGGGGGGGGGAGGGCTGGTGGCGCGGACGCAGCAACACCAGTTTCATGAGCCCGGCTGCGCACCGCGGAGCGTCTTAATGACTTTGTGATCGCACTACACGAAGCAATGAAACGATCAGAAGTTAAACAAGAGTATCCCTGTCCTACAAAATGCAAATTACATCCTTCTCAGAGCATAATCCTCCGATTTGCCGCCATCTGAATTGTTTTTTTTTCGGTTTCTACCACTTATTCCCATTTCATAAACAATTTCCATCAACAATTTCTATTGATATTACGTCCTGAACTGTACAGCAAGAATTCTAAATTCTCACCAATAGGGTAGGTTATGGGAGGGGAGAGTGGAGGGGGGAGGGGATTGGGGCCCAAGTGCCGGCTGAGACAAACACATAACATCATCTAGGGTGGGGGGGGCGTGGGTGGGGGGGGGGGGAGGAGAGGCATGGTTGAGGGAGGACTGATTGATCAATAACCCAATTTGATTATCAGTTTGACATCGAAATTGCATTGATGCCCCACTACCCTACTATTCACACTAAGGCATTGTTAACGGACGATTTCATACCACAAGTCAACAAGCATTTTCAATAAACGCACACTGGATGGGAATATGAGTCCAGTGCGAAATAGCACAGTGCCTTTGTGGAACCACAGTCATTATGGAAGCACTGAGATACCAGTGGTTCAAAGGGCAATGAGCAGAAACCAAGACCTGCAACCGAATGCAGCCGTATCAAGCCAAAACACAAGAGAGACATTATGGAGATCCAGAACAAAGAGGTGGTAAACAGGACGCAAAGGTTAAAGAAAAATGCCGCGCAACGTAAGTCAACTCTGGTGAAGGTAGCAACTTACACAGTTCAAGGGTAGGGTTAATGATACACAACCATTACCCCGAAAATGTCAGGAAATCTCTAGAATGGAATACTGGGTGGCGCTTCAGATTAATTGAATAAATATAAACAACTGTCATCAAGGCGACACTATGCAGGCTCATTCTCTCTGGAATTCCCGTAAGCAAACAGAGTTTGTAACTAGGATCAAAATTCGTGCCTGGATCACAGCACTACAGCCATTCCACCAAATAGCAGAAGTTAAAGGAGGTCACTAAGCAGCTGAAAAACGACCAGGGTGAACGATGTGTCCCTTCAACCGAACACAACGCCTTTGGCAGTCACGTCCTGAGAAACGACGGTGCCTCCTCCTATCCACTCTGGCGGTCGCGTCCTGAGTCGCGCTGTCCCGCTCCACCCGACTGCCCTGCATCGATCACTCCGGTCGCCGTATGCCGATCGCGCCCTCTCGCGGCCACTGTCGTTGAAATCGAGCTGCCGCCGCAAGACAAGCGCCTCTACCAGAACAAGGACATATCAGAAGCGAACAAAGAAAGGGAACGCAGATTCCGGGAATTCGAAGGAAGCTGGGCTGTACGGCTCGTTCACTGTGTTGATTGCTGAGGGCGAAGTGATGTTAATATTTATTTTTGTAACGTGACTGGGCCTATTAAAGTTGTACAGGTATTATTGAACATATGAAACACAGAACATTAATTTTGACTAATAGCTTAATTGTTGACGATTTCTTAGAAGTAGGCATATTACATCCGGTTTCATATCTGAGGGAATTTATCACCCAATTCAGAATTAGTGTTTCAAGCGAGACCCAAGTATCGGTAGCAGAAACTCCATACTGTCAAATGCTGTTGTTTGCCGTTGCACGATGAGGCAGGCAGCTAGCACCATCTTGACAACTTCGTCTCTGACTGTAACAACGATTAAAGACTTAAAGAAGGCTCTGTAGAAGGAAGTTCCATTTTCTTGAGACACACCATTTTTATACTCCAGCGAAGTATTGTATAACTTCTTTAAACAAATCGTTGTAAACTTTTGCTAACCTGTGTTGTCTGTTATTTTTGTCATAGCTGTTGGCTAACCCTATCTGTTCATGTAAAGACTGCGTAGTTGCTGCGTGCGAGTAAGTCACTTCATAACAATAACTACTTCCGCCAGCAATAGTTCTCTTCCTGCCACATTTTGATGTTTGACCGCAAGTATTTTGATGAATACAGCGCAGGACATTCGTAGCTGTTTTTCAGATGCCAGCGAACATGACTATAAAAGTGGTGCGACACACCATCGTGTTGAAGGAAAATCCTCTCGCTGTAAACAAGAGGTACAGATGCAGCATACTTCGGCTGAACACCATGTAACGTGCACCATATGAACGGACGTGGTGGCAGCAAATAAAGTGGTCTGATGTGGTACTGTGCAATTTCATTTTGAAACGTGGATACTGAGCCAGTTGAAAACACAATGTCAGTTAAAATGCGCCTCCTCTGTGAACAATACAAACTGGAAACAGTTGGGCCTGTAAACCTCCAGTACCTTCCACTCTGTATTCTTCTAAGCGTGCGTTTCAACGGAAAGTTAAACGATACTGATAATTCTTCTACCACATACAATACTGAAAACAATACTTGGTCCGAAACCTTGGACAGTCCTCTGTGCCTCACATTTCTATTACAGTTAGGGTGGTACCTAGTGTTCAGGTATTTTCTGCACATTTATTCGGCTTTATATCAACTAAATCACGCATTGAATGAATGTATACAAGTTTCTGTAGTGATCAGCATTGCAGTTTGGCAGCATTAGAGGGGCTATGATAGGGGAAGTCTAAGTGCACCTCCTAACTATCACATTTCTGCCAAGTAACAAAGTTATAGTCAATATGTCCTCTCAAACACATATAGTTCTAAAATTAAAGCAATAACAGCCCTCGGTCACAAAAATGAAGAAAATTTGACCTAGGTTTCGGCAACTGCTAAGAGTGTCTTTATCAGAAATAGAATATTTAATGTGGCATGTCACGTACAAAATAAATTTCAAGCGACATAGCTTTAGTCACAAAATTTTAAAATAGGAAACGTAGAAGGCAAGCCACTACGGGCTGCTCACACATGTCGAACTGCGGGTACCTCAGTCTGATGCTACCGCAGATCAACATTTCTGATCAGCCCACAGTGGCTTGCCTTCTACGTTTTCTATGTTAAAATTTTGTGACTAAAGCTTTATCACTTGAAATTTATTTTATACGTGACATGCCAGGTTAAATATTTTATTTCTGATAAAGTCACTCTTAGCAGTGGCCGAAACCTAGGTTAAATTTACTTCATTTTTGCGACCGAGGGCTGTTATTGCTTTACTTTTACGTTGTAATGGTCGCTCACAACACAGCCATGTTTAAAACTTTAAGGTATAGCTCTATCTGTGACGGAAAGCATTAAACCTTGGTTCGAAAATATATATTATTTAAAGTTAATGGAAAATACTTCCTTAGATACGTAAATGAATGTTAGTAGTATAGTCTTCTCGTGAAAAAATTTTTGTTGCTGTTTTTCAGAGGAAGAACCATAGAGAGTTGAAAGAGGACAAAGACCGCAGCAGAAGCAACATTGAAGTGTCACACAGTGTAAGGTTCTCATATGTTTTCTATTATTGTAAATAATTCACTTTTACTGTACTGGGACAAAGATGAATGAGCACACAAATGAGTAGAGAAAACAGATCCTTTATCTGTGTTTACTTTTCTCTGTGGCTAACTTGTTACTCAGTCAGCTGTGCAACGCTGTGGACATTCTTATTTGAGGCGTAGTAGCAAGCAGTTGAGTTTTTTCACAATGTGAGATCTGTTTTCTGTGAATCTGGGAGAAACTACATGGAATACTTTATTATGGAGATGAAAATTAATTTGTAATATTTTCTTGTTCTTTATATTGATGCTATTGGCCTGCTAAGAACTATAGGGGAAAGATATATGGAAAAGGGTAGAGAAATCTTTGCTGTTTTTATAGATTTAGAAAAGGCTTTCGACAGAGTTCAGTGGAACAAGCTGACGGATATCTTGAAGAGGATAGGAGAAGACTGGAAAGAGAGACGACTGATACAGAATCTATATTTACTCCAGAAAGTAACGATAAGGATTGGAAATGAAATGTCAGAAGGAAGCAGCATTGGAGGAAGTGTTAGGCAAGGTTGTTGCCTTTCCCAACTGTTGTTTAACGTATACATTGAAGAGATTGTTGCGAAAAGCTTAGATGGGAAAAGAGGAATATGTATTGGTGGAAAGAGAACAGAATGTATAAGATTTGCTGGTGACATGGTATGAGGGGCAGAAAGTGAGCGGACAGTGAATAACATACTCAAAGATCTGAATGAAGCTTGTGTGGAATATTGGATTCAAATAAACACACCAAAAACAAAGAGTATGGTCATCAGTACAAGACGCAGACTGTCCAATAAATAGGACAATCTACCACTAGCCAAGTAAGTGAATTTAAATATCTCGGAAGCACAATATCTGAAGACTTGAGATGTCACCAGGAGGTGAAAACTCGAATTGCCATATCGAAGGAGGCATTCAACAGAAAGAGGAGACTCTTATGTGGCAAATTAGATAAAAGACTAAGGAAATGGCTTGGCAAATTTTTTGTCTGGAGTGTGGCATTATATGGGGCAGAAACATGGACACTGAGACGAGAGGATGAAAAAAGGTTAGAAGCATTTGAGATGTGGATGTGGAGGAGAATGGAGAGAATAAGCTGGATAGAAAGAGTGAGTAATGAAAGAGTATTGGAAAGGGTTGGTGAGAGAAGATGTCTGCTGAAGGTTGTAAGAGAAAGGAAAAAGAACTGGGTGAGACATTCATTGAGAAGGGAGTGCTTGCTAGTAGATGCTTTGGAAGGATTGGTTTCTGGGAGAAGACTGAGAGGAAGAAGGAGATACAAGATGATAGACGACATAAAGGGAAGAGGAAATTATGCAGACCTGAAGAGGATGGCAGAAGACCGGACAGGCTGGAGAACTACCATGTGAAAACCTGCCTTTAGGCAGAACACTGATGATGATGATGATTATATTGATAGTGATGATTTTAAAGGAATTTGAAAAGAATGTTTGTAGTTTATTTTTAATGGGAGAATTTTATTATTGTTAGGGTATTCTTATGCTGTACAGACTTTTGTCAATAATCAGCGTCTGATTCCTCAAAAACGATTTTCTTTATAATAAAACTGACCTCCATGATTCGTAGTAAAGTTCTAAGGATTTTATCGTGTGTGCATTTGCACCTTACGCCACACGCAGCAACAGATTGTATCCGACAAGCAAAAAGTTTACAGCAGACGGTGTACCTTTAGCTGCTGCATCTGCTGATATTGTACGTCGGTACTCCAGACACAAAAACAACATTCTGAGTAAGATGTAAGTAACTTTTACTTCAGGACAGATCTCACCCTTCATTCTTGTGCTAACAGTGAATAGTCAGGATTGTCAGGTTTCGTGCTAGCAAGCATATTAATTTTCAGTAAACAGTGTCGCTCATTTATTTCAAATTTTACATTCCATTTAGTTTAAACTTTTATTTCGTGACACTTTTCACATGTACAGCACAATGACAAGCAGTAGTCAGTTTTTCTTAGCAACTGAATACGACATCTAAAGAGTTTGTGTCGCTTGCACGGAGTGGCACTCGTACGGAGAGGAAATGAGTTGACATTTGCAGGGAGCCTAGGACATCAGGTAGTGGACAGGGTATTCCAGAAATAGGATACACCGGCCACTCCACCGCTGCCTGTGACGTATTGTGGGAAGGCCAAAGCATATTTCCCAGCCCCCGCACCAGTTAGTAGTGTCCGTGGCTTTCTCCCAGAGTACAGTATTGCAGCGGACTTCCTACTGGCAAGTAGTGTTGCTTGTTTTAGAGCTAAGGTGATGGACTTCACTGAGACCACAAAACGGAAGCCCTTACTGGTTTACAAGGGCACCAGTATACAGTGGAATATACAAACAAACAAGAAGTGACTTACTGTTGTTGTGTGAACTTTAAAAGGAATAAATGCAATGGAAGGCTATCCACATAAAATAACACAGTTTTAAGGGAAAACAGCAATTTTTGTATTCCAATGGAGCATCAAGTGGAGTGCAAAGGCGTTTTGGCAGCGCACCAGAAATTGGAAAAGAAACGGGACCTACAATATCGTCATTTCACATTTTAGAAGTAGGGCAGCTCTTCAATCGAGGCTACGCCGTAAAACATCGTTGCCATCATAAAGAAGTGCGAAACAATCGTTACATCGAATTAGGTGAAAATATCTGAGAGCTACACAATATACCATCGATTCTGGAGGAATATTCTTCCAAGAAAATAATTTACTGATGAATGATGGTAGCAATTTTTACTTGGTGATGATAACAGGGGGTCGAATGACAGACTACTGGAGATTGCCAGCGAAAAGGGAAAAGTGTATTTATCACACTGCAAATCATTCTTTGTGGACGGAACGTTCAATAGTTCGAGCACGCAGTCTGGACAGTGTATAAACTCCACGCCAACCTTAATAGCTCTTGGGAGGAAACAAAAACCATTTCAGTTGTTGACTCTTTGCTGTCAAATAAAAAGCGAGAAACATGTGAATGATTTTTTACAGCTATTAAAACCAATGTGCCTGAATGGAGCCCCGCACCTCTGATGATTCACCTTTAAATTGCCATCGTCGAAGCAGCTAAAAGTTTGTTTCCTGGAACAGAGGTTACTGGAGGCAATTATCATTTTAATCAATGGTTGGGGAAACAACTTCAGTGTTGCGGCCCCGTTCTATCTTATATGGAAAGCCAACGAAATACGCTGTCACACAAGAATGTGTTCTGCTCTAGCGCATCTTCCTCAGAAAATGTTGGATGATATTTGGCTGTGTATTCAAGACAGCACACCTGAAAACCAAAACGTTCAGGTGTTCTATGACTAATTATTACACCAGTGACTCGAAAACGAACAGATGCCAGAAGAGATGTGAAACTGCGGTGTAAGATGTCATCGCACTGAGAACGTCTCAGAGGGATATAACTGAAGAATAAATACATTAAAATCAAAGTTTATCCGAATGTTTACTCATCAGTGAAAATTTTTTGAGAAGATGCAGAGTACGAGGTCACCAGTTTGACCGAATACTTGTAAACTTTGATGGGGAAAGAAGAAAAAGTCAGCAATGAAGGTTGACGAAACGACTACCAAGTCTTTGATGACACTCGAAACTGATGAGAACTTAAAATCATTTCTGACTTTTGTGGCCTAGCCATTAAAGTTACAGTGACGAAGAGAACGTCAGAGTTTTTGAAAACTTTGTAATTATTGTAAATTAGTTTAATATGATCATTGGCAACCTTGCAAATATTGTAAATAAATTTAACGGGTGATGAAAAGAGACTACCTCTTTGTGTTCACTGGAAACAACAAAAAGTCGGTTAAATGTGTTTTGAAATTTGTAAAATATTTCCTAGTGAAGACTGACGAGACTATTTCAAAAGCCAAGACTTTTCTATGGAATAATCACAACATTCGCCTTGAGAGGTTCTTACAGTCCAAATCTGTATGGACGGAAACGAAATACAAAACGCCTTGCAGCGAAAACGCAGCCAAATGACTTGCTATTAAGTCCATACTTCATCCCTCCATTAGAAGATGACAGACGAGCATGAAACTGGCAAAGACAAAAAAGAGCATTATAAAAAGGTGACTGGTCGCAAATTTGCAGCCTTTCAAAAACTTTCTAGTAACACATGTCTTGCCGGCCGGGGTGGTCGAG
This sequence comes from Schistocerca nitens, assembly GCF_023898315.1. Classification (NCBI taxonomy): domain Eukaryota; kingdom Metazoa; phylum Arthropoda; class Insecta; order Orthoptera; family Acrididae; genus Schistocerca; species Schistocerca nitens. The sequence continues at coordinate 674,391,920 of NC_064614.1, read as the reverse complement.
CGGTTCTAGGCGCTACAGTCTGGAACCGCGCCACTGCTACGGTCGCAGGTTCGAATCCTGCCTCGGGAATGGATGTGTGTGATGTCCTCAGGTTGGTTAGGTTTAAGTAGTTCTAGGGGACTGATGACCTTAGAAGTTAGGTCCCATAGTGCTCAGAGCCATTTTTGAACACATGTCTTAAACCACATTAGGCCTGTCGAGGACACGGCTAGGCGAGAAAGAGCGCTCACACTCAATCGCCGAATTGGTTGCGAGTGCTCACGGTAAAGTTGGACGTTCAGACGTCATTACGTAGCACACTACGACCGACTGGTATCGCAGAGGATTGCAAACAATGTGCTGGTTGGTTGGTTGGTTTGGGGAAGAAGACCAGACAGCGTGGTCATCGGTCTCATCGGATTAGGGAAGGATGGGGAAGGAAGTCGGCCGTGCCCTTTCAGAGGAACCATCCCGGCATTTGCCTGGAGTGATTTAGGGAAAGCACTAAAACAATGAGCTGCCTTCAGAGGAATAATCACAATTAAGTCCGGCGTAGTCTTAGTAACGAACATACAGTACACACACTGATAAGGCAAAATATAATTATCTCTGCCCAACGCAAAGTTTAATGCCGCCTGGTGGCGTTGCGGGCACGTGACGCGGTAAAAAAAGTATGTAAGAGGAGCAGACACGGACGGGGGATCACCCTAGCGAAAATATGGGCTGCAAATGGCGAAATCCATTGAGATAAGCGACTTTGACAAAGGGCCGATTATCACTGTCCTCAGTGTACGGCACAGTGCTGAAGGGGAGACTCAAAGCAAAAAAAAAAAAAAAAAAAAAATTAGTTTTCTTTTCTTTGCCAATAGCAACCAGATTTTAAAACCATGCCTGTTTTGTTAGGAAGTAGCAATACCCAAGTTTTGAAGTTCACAACATCATTGGTTTTCGAGTTCTGAATTTTTTATATGATTTTAATGATATTCTTGAAAGCCAAATTTTCGTACTCACACCACAATTTTCACACACCAGATTTTATAGATACGTTCACAAGACATTCGTTTTATGACAATTACTAATAACCATTTTCACTGTTTATTTCAAATTTCAACTCTAAATTTTCTTTAATTATTGGTACATAAATGTGACGATAAAACAAATAAATCATATTCTCGATAGTATTAAAGCACAGAAGTATGAAAAAACATGAAGACTACTTCCTGTAAAAATTTCATTCAGGTTGGTTAATATTCATGGTAAAAATTGTGGCACAGAGCTTAGAAAACCGAACTTAACAGTAAAATGGATTTCAATATCATATCAAAAAATGAATGTTACTGCAAGAAACGTATCAATTAAAATTCACCGACAGCATAACGTTTTTCCTCCCTCCTAATACGAGGCCTCTTCTTGTAATCTGAAGATCACGGGAGCCTTTTTCTTGAATTTTCTCAATAAAAATCTACTCACAGTCTTCTCGAGGAGGTGCAGTGGGAGGTATATCTGATTAAATAAGCCATGTCTGTTCCCTCGGAGCTTGTTGATTGTACTGAATACGACTTCATTGTATTCCCTAAATCTATATTTACAATCACCATGCAAAGTAATCGATTGCCAACGAGTGGCTGCCAACTCTTTCGCTTCAATTCTCCCGAAATCTTGCAACCTGCTTTTCAAAGTTTAGGTTTAAGCCAAGTTCCGAGTAAAGATTGTTCTGTTTAATGGTAATAGAAATTAGAAATTATCTTTGGTGTCTTTCGGTATGCCAGAGCCCCTTACGCAGTCCGTATTTCAAACATTTCTTAGATGTACTTGTAATTCGATTACAGCTAAATCATTTTGAGATCGAAGACTAAAAACTCCAAAGATGTGAAATTGCCATTAAATTTTTTTAAAAAGTAATTTAACCTTTAAGGTGGAATCTCTCCGTAATATGGAGGGTATCGGATTTTAAAGCGATGAAAAGTAACGTGATGCTTGTGTTAGGAACTTCGAAGCAGTCAGACACATCAATATCGACGTACAGTATCAGTATAGGATGCCTAGTCTATAGCGCTTCTGCAGGAAATGACGTCTTTATACAGTCTGTGATTCAAAACTTTGAACGCAACGAAAAAAAAATCGTTTAGCTCAAAATTAAAATAGGTTCCATGCAAAAGATTATGGACAGTTTGAAGACGAACTGCGAGAAGTCTATGTGGGGAAAAAAGGGCACTTTTAAGCGATATGACTGTAGAAGTATTCATCACACGCGAGCAATAAACGACTCAGTAATTCTCGCTATGAAAATATATTTTTGTTTTTAGGAGGAACGCTCAACGGAGAAATCTGCAGTTAGATCAAGTGTCTCTGCTGCTTTTCAGCCTGCAAAAGATTGCGCAGTTTCACTGCTTTTAGGGTTGTGGTGACCGTGTGGAAACTCGACTACAGGTAGAACTTTTACACCTACAGTGTGACGTTTGCGTGATTAGTTTCATAGCAAAATTAGTCTCTTCTGTTTCTTCAATGTAATTTTTCACGACTTTGCATGTTTGCAGCTACGATTACGTCGATATTTAGACTTACATGTGCAGTCATACTCAAAAGTATCCGAACGACCTGAATTGCATTTCGCCGGACTCGCATGCAACCCACATAACGCAGCTGTCTAGCCGGTCCTCTAATCGCTCCTTGGTACAGTCGTTTGACTATTGAAAATGGTTCCAGTAAGTCACCACTAGAAAACACTGCTCTGTATCGCAATAACTCAAGATGTAGAGTAATACTACGATACTACAAATATCAGGGAACACCTTATCAAAGATAAGACTGTCCTTAAGGATTGTAAGCTCACTTTTATTACAGTAAATGACATACCTGAAATGTTACCACTCTAATTATTACGTCAGATAGGTAATGCACGTAGTACGTTCGTCGTATTCATGATTTCCTCTTCAAAGTAACATACCGTACTTATTATTTAACACAAAATGATATTAAAAATTTAAGTTATTCACGAGCAGCTAGTTGAGAATACGTATGGATTTCAAATGACACGACGAACCGTCTCGGTCTGCATATGGATTCAAACCCAGGTCATACAGACTAAGGAAAGATTTCGTGACTGACGGAAACTAACAGTCATACCTGATTAGGCATACAGAAAGTGATATACCTCGATTTTAGACGGTATCAATTAGCAAATACCAACTTTAAATTACATAACGCAAACATCTTTAACTGACGCGAATTCCTACCAAGCACATATTGTGCCTGTAAACGAACTACGAGAGATGTTAAATATTGCTTCTTAACAAGTAACTTACTTGAAATGCCGTGAGGTAAAGCTTTGTGTTGGACAGGGATTCGAACCCAGAACCTAATAAGATAGATATCGAAGCACAATCAACTGTGACATATCGATTTTACCGGTAGTAGCTGGATGTTTTAACTGAAATGACGAGACGAAACATTAATTTTTTCCTTCCCAGGACTCCAACCCAGGACCTATCGCTGTTTTATTCTACGGAAAACGAAAGTTAAATATGGGTTTGTTGCACCAGCAGCGACATGTGAGCACGTTTGAACTAGAAATAATATGACGAAGAGTTCAGTGCTGACTGGGAATAGAGCTCCACACATACCGTTGTTGACTACACACAAAGAAGACACGCCAGCTACCAACTTTTTTTTTCCACCAGCAGCTCGGAATAACATCTTCAACTTACAGTGCTCACGCAAATAGTTCTGTGTCTCATTGGGAGTCAAAAACGTCAAATATCGTTAGTGTGGACAACGAATGAAAATACATTAAACATCGAAATTATTATCGACCAGCAGATAGGTGTTCTCATGGTAGATCTTGGTAATAAATATTGAAATCTTTAGTGCCGGGCCAGGAATCGAACCCATTCACGCGCAATATGTGGAGATGTTGAGGAATCTGCAGTTTTGAACAAACAACAAATTGTAGCCGAGCTGTATTGTCACGAAGGGAACAAATTTCGCGTTAAGGGCGGTCTGAGTTGCATTCCCAGTTCAGAACCAATTTTATCGACATACAGAAGCTCAGATAAAAGATGGAATAAGTGTCCTGTGATCCTACATAGCGTTTGTTTCGTTACTATAAATAAATAACTAGTATAAGAAATGTTACTGGTGATAGAGTTTCTATATGTCGCTACTCCAGACTTTATTGTGGCTCAACCTAACGTCTACTTGGTAGAGAAGGAATATCATTTTTAAAGTGAATTTCAGACCACAATGCTATTATATCTTCCCCACTTGGTGTAGCCAGAAGAGAATGGAATCTGTCTCTCCCTATCTAAAATCACTTACCGAAGTTGCAATCGAACCCAGACCATTGATATATGAACCTATCATCAGCCCAACAGACCACCAAATCCTCTCATCACTGGCTCATTTTTCTATCACAACGCCGTTGTGCCACACTGGCTGAGAATTCTGACACACAGGCTGCCTGTATCAATTTGCAGCATGTTCAGTAAATTCATTTACTTGGTTGACCGAATCACCATGAACTAGATGTCGCGTGTGGAAAAAGGGCTAACATCTGCGACATTTTATTCTTTTCAGGTTTAATAGACAACTAGGCAGCAGACGCATCTCGAAACTTTTGTATTATGTATGGGGAGAGCGCATCGTGCCAAAATACGTCGGAAAACTAATTTCTACATTAGCTGTCGTCTGGTAGTGGCATTTTATTCTTCTTCAAACCTTGTTTGACAGCTTTAACTCAGAACAAGTTTTCCACATGCATGTAATCAATAAACCGCATGTGCATTTTCAGACTGTTATAGATAACATCAGAGAATTCGCAAATATCGTTGATTATTAATTTCTCTCTCATGTTTACTATTGTTTTAAGTACACTAAAGGAAACCTTAGGAAAATTGCGAGCTGTATTATAAGAAATGTAATAAAACTACCCACAATAACCTTACGACGAAAGTCTGTTATTATAGAACTGAGTATCTGTACACGAGCGTGCCTCTATCGACACGAATTGGTAAAATACTACTCACTTAGATTTTGATTGGGTCTGTGTTTAATTGGTATGCTGTGCCATACTCAAGAGGTATGCAAATGTGGCATTTCATAAATAAAGTTCTGTATTCCTAGAAACCCAAAATTTGCTTGTCAGCAAGGGAAAGAGGCGTTACCTGTTGTGCAGCATTGTATGTTTTTCACCATTGCACTATGAGCCGAAAATATTTTCTTGCGATTTCCTTATCGATTCTTGATCTGACTATTTGTAGCTCTTTCACAGAAGGGATAAAAACGCTACACTCAGTGAGACTGGAACTGCGAACCATAACAGACGCCTTTTCGCAGGTCAGGACGTTACCATAGAGCTGGTGGAGATGCATGTGGCTTAGCTTCCTCCTACGAGATCAATAGTGGCTAGAACTCGTAAACCGCTATTTGAAGGATGGAAATGACAGGTAAAATCAAGTGAACTTTGAGGCTTAATTCCGTGCACACCAGGAAGTAACTCGTCGATCACAGAGTTGCCAAACATGCATTGCCTTGTTGCCAAATCTCAGTTACAAACCAGCAGAAAGAAGACGAACCGATGTGATCTTATAGCGGGCTGGGAAGTGACCATAATAGCTGGTGTCTCCAAGTCGCGGCTGCTACGGCCTGGAATACGTAATCCGTCTGATTCGCATTCCTGTAACTAGGTTTAGGGACTGGAGCGTAGTTTCTAATAATACTCAGAACTGACTGCAAACTCAACATCATAAATCAGTAACTCTCATAGTTGTTTTTATATTTGTTTCGTAAGTGTACTCGAAACTAAGAAATTCATTCACAGACGTTTTCGGGCCTCGCCGTTGGTCGAGCACAACAAACTAATAAAATTAAAAAAGAATGTGTGTGTGTGTGTGTGTGTGTGTGTGTGTGTGACAGGGAGAGAGAGAGAGAGAGAGAGAGAGATGAAAATCAAAGAGAATGAGAGAGGGAGAGAGAGAGAGTAAAAAATTGTAAAGAAATTGATCATGGTATGTAAAGAAATCATTCATTAAAATGACACGTTCCACATCATTACGAAATATCGTATTCATGATCTATGAAACAAGAATTAATCTAATGTAATCTAATCTAATCATATCATATTGATGACTAGCCATGAGGAGTCATGAATTACCGAAATTTTTGCTAATACCAGTAACCAAATAAAAGACGACAGTTTTCGTAATAAACCGGGACGTCTATCGAGACCCTTTCGTCCCTGTTAACTAACCACGAAAGATGTCTGATACATCTCTATTCTGAAGTAACAAAGTGTGCATGTATTTAAAGATGAAGTGCATGATGTGAAGTTCTGCGACGGAGATACGAATCCAACCCGTAATCGGATTGTCAACTAAGTAAAATGAAATGTTTCGTATCGGTTTTTCTTACCACCTGCTAGGTGTTTGAATCTAAAATAAGGATACAAACTTTTGTTCCTAAGCGACAATCGAACTGCACACCTACCATGCATCCACGAATATAGCTTAAGTATCAGTTGCTTATTCACCTATAGTAAGATGTGTGTGTGTTTGACCAGAAATAACGACACCTATTGCGACTGTTGGCAACACATGAACAGACATTAAAAATGTACGTTAATTTCCACTTACCTTTGGAGGTGACCTAGAGAAGATTGCAGTCTTGAGTAAAGGAACGAAATGATTGAACTATACTGTTCCGAGAGATTCAGATCCTCGAAAGAGGAGATGCGAATTCGAATCACAGTCCAGCACCAAATTTTTCAACGTCTCTAGTTCAATTAAGTACAAGTAAAGTAAGAGCGCTGTACCTTTAAATGGCAATCGGTTCATCAAATAAAATAAAATTTTGTAATGTAAGCAAGTTTACTGGCAACTGTATTTCTGTTTACCATGTCTTCCGCTATGTCTTTTCCCAACGTAAACCGTCTCTGCACAGTTGGTAATACGGGAACGTGATGTTTAATTTGGATTCTGGATTATGACGTCCTTCTCTTGATGTTACCAGGGGTAAAGTAAATCTGTTTGTGCCTCTTAAAAGTAAATGCTTGAACCCACGCATTGCACCTGTGATAGTTCGATCCACGAGACCATTGTAGCCACATTTCCAAGCCCATGAATGTGCTGTAACGAATGATGTGCTTAGCTTACAAAATTACTCACGGTGGAAAAAACGCGAGTATATTAAATGGTTAAGTAGAAGCAAGCTGCTGAAGCGGAGATTATGCTATTCTCATGTCAGCAGGATGTAAAGACTCTTCTAGGCATCATAGGCTCGATGTGAAGCCTTTTGAAATTTTCACATATTCATCAAATTTCTTAGTTCGAGAAAATCCACTGGGAAGTTTGAAGTTCCCGGATAATTCGATTATTACCGTCATTATTACTATCACTTTCATCATACCGCTGCTGGAACACTGTACTTGAAGATCATTTGATGTCTTTGGTCACTATAGAAGTAGTTTCTCAAGAACAGGTTCTTTCCCTGTCTACGGAATCCTTTTCATGTTAATATCAAATATCAGCAATTACTCGTAGATTACATTAAAACTAAAGTAATTGATGAAGACGTTACTTGATAACAAAAACGCGCTGCCTTTCTTCATTTACTTGCGCCTAGAAATGGCTATCGAGTACTGCCAAAGCAAAAAGCAACAGATCTTGCTGCCTTCCGATATACGTCGCTGTCAGTTCTTCCATATGATTTGGTCGGCATGACCTGTTTCAAGTTGTGTATGCCAGACAATGTTTTAGAAAAACAATTGTTTTCCTTTGCAATAAACAGAAAGATTTTCAATCTAATCTATCCAAGTACAAAGTTTTCGCAATATTAGTTCAAATTTAATATTCGCTTCTATAATGTAGGAGAGGATTTCACAGTTGCAAAACTCGCATCCGACTCATTGACCTTACACTCAGTCGCTGACCATAAATTCTAGCTCAGAGGGACACCAGATTAAGTAACCTAATGTAGCGAAGACTGTTTGCCAGTGCTCTTTCTCACCGGAAAATACGCAATTCACTCATTGGGCTCCATAAGTACACTGTAACAGTAATTTCTGTGTGAATGCACTGCATACGGATTAGAATTTAGTGGTGTTCTCTCTTCCACTTCTGTATACAATATGCCTTACCTAAACAGGTCTTTTATCATTACAGGCCCTGGGCAGTGCAACATCATACTGCCAACAGTAATGTGCTTATACTGACAACCTGACTGTTCGTTTTACCTGATTTTGTAATCATTTAAATAAAACAACATGATCTTCCAGTGGGAGACATTTTGTCCTACTTTTCCTTCTGTGAAATTTGTCAGTAAGCCTTTTGCCTTCCAACCAGTGAAATACGGCAGAGTACGGCCGGTAAACAATTCACAAACCTCGATTTAGTGCCGTTAAGACGGTGGTAACATTAAGAGTGCAACGGGAATTCCACTGTTAAATGCAGAGGAGAGAGCAGATACGTGGAAAGAATACATTGAAAGCCTCTATGAGGGTGAAGATTTGTCTGATGTGATAGAAGAAGAAACAAGAGTCGATTTAGAAGAGATAGGGGATCCAGTATTAGGATCGGAATTTAAAAGAGCTTTGGAGGACTTTCGGTCAAATAAGGCAGAAGGGATAGATAACATTCCATCAGAATTTCTAAAATCATTGGGGGAAGTGGCAACAAAACGACTATTCACGTTGGTGTGTAGAATATATGAGTCTGGCGACATACCATCTGACTTCCGGAAAAGCATCATCCACACAATTCCGAAGACGGCAAGAGCTGACAAGTGCGAGAATTATCGCACAATCAGCTTAACAGCTCATGCATCGAAGCTGTTTACAAGAATAATATACAGAAGAATGGAAAAGAAAATTGAGAATGCACTAGGTGACGATCAGTTTGGCTTTAGGAAAAGTAAAGGGACGATAGAGGCAATTCTGACGTTACAGCTAATAATGGAAGCAAGGCTAAAGAAAAATCAAGACACTTTCATAGGATTTGTCGACCTGGAAAATAGCGTTCGACAATATAAAATGGTGCAAGCTGTTCGAGATTCTGAAAAAAGTAGGGGTAAGCTATAGGGAGAGACGGGTCATATACAATATGTACAACAACCAAGAGGGAATAATAAGAGTGGACTATCAAGAACGAAGTGCTCGTATTAAGAAGGGTGTAAGACAAGGCTGTAGCCTTTCGACCCTACTCTTCAATCTGTACATCGAGGAAGCAATGATGGAAATAAAAGAAAGGTTCAGGAGTGGAATTAAAATACAAGGTGAAAGGATATCAATGATACGATTTGCTGATGACATTGCTATCCTGAGTGAAAGTGAAGAAGAATTAAATGATCTGCTGAACGGAATGAACAGTCTGATGAGTACACAGTATGGTCTGAGAGTAAATCGGAGAAAGACGAAGGTAATGAGAAGTAGTAGAAATGAGAACAGCAGAAACTTGACATCAGGATTGATGGTCACGAAGTCAATGAAGTTAAGGAATTCTGCTACTTAGGCAGTAAAGTAACCAATGACGGACGGAGCAAGGAGGACATCAAACGCAGACTCGCAATGGCAAAAAAGGCATTTCTGGCCAAGAGAAGTCTACTAATATCAAATACCGGCCTTAATTTGAGGAAGAAATTTCTGAGGATGTACGTCTGGAGTACAGCATTGTATGGTAGTGAAACATGGCCTGTGGGAAAACCGGAACAGAAGAGAATCGAAGCATTGAGATGTGGTGCTATAGACGAATGTTGAAAATTAGGTGGACTGATAAGGTAAGGAATGAGGAGGTTCTACGCAGAATCGGAGAGGAAAGGAATATGTGGAAAACACTGATAAGGAGAAGGGACACGATGATAGGACATCTGCTAAGACATGAGGGAATGACTTCCATGGTACTAGAGGGAGCTGTAGAGGACAAAAACTGTAGAGGAAGACAGAGATTGGAATACGTCAAGCAAATAATTGAGGACGTAGGTTGCAAGTGCTACTCTGAGATGAAGAGGTTAGCACAGGAAAGGAATTCGTGGCGGGCAGCATCAAACCAGTCAGTAGACTGATGACCAAAAAAAAAAAAAAGACGATTTATTTAAACGTCACAAGACTGCACATAGGTGCAATCGATTTCGAGGTGCAAATTGTTTGTTATCTTGCTTTTGTGACAGGTGGACATAAGTGAGTTCCAATGACTTTTTATTGTACTGAAATAATCTTTTGTCACAAAGTAACAAGGTAAGTCTTTTATTCGGATATATTTTTTAGGAAACTGTAATCGTGATGGAAGATTATACACCTGAATGTTTGAGACAACTGGTAGGAGAAAACGGTCCATACTAACCAAACCCCGCGGCTCCTCCCAATATCCTCCTATGACACGAGCACGGGATTCTCCTCGCATACCGCTACAGATCTGTTCCTAGCACAGCTGAGAATTGGCAACAGCGTCACAAACATTAGGCAACACTGTGACAGTGCAATCACTTCCGCGTATGGTACTGAATTGGTCCGCTAAATTCACTTGATATTCCCTTTCCATTTGAATGACTCGTGCTATATAATCCTCATGTAAACTAAGACACTGAGACATAAAATTCAATTTTTTGCCTAAAGAAATGCTATTCTTCACATAAGTGACAACTTTTATTATCTTTCACGATGCGTTTTGAGGCTGAGCGACAAATACCATGATGAGAGTGGCGTACAGGCAGCAGTGTGTCCGTAGCCTGGTGGTACCGCCCGTGTCTCGCGTCAGAACGGCTCAGTCAGTCGACAGTTCTTACCGTGGTAGGGGCCAGCGTGTGCAGGCTTTTTTTTTCTGGTATATTTTATGGAGCTGCGAATTCCCAGAAAAAATTCTGTATGGAAATCGGAAGAAAACCTTTACACATCAAATCCTCTTGGTAGCTCGACTCAGTAAGTTGTATTAATGGTCATAGATCTTGGCTTTCTGACTGCCAAGCTGCTTCGCAATACCAGCGTCTCTGAAGAAATTCGAATCGACCATCAGTGATACGAATTTCAATATTGTTCTTCACTTAAGTCTCACATGCCAGGGTGATAAGTATGAAGGAAATGAACCTCTTGATTACTATAGGGCCTCTACGCTAAATTTCCACACTAGCAATTAGGAACTCCCTGCAGACATTTGCTAACAGCGGCTCTAGCAACTTACTTTTTCTCTGGGTAGCTTCAAATATGGGCAATTTCGTCGCCTTAAATCCAATTGAATATTTTAAATATCACTTGTGAACAGCGTTCACTTCTCCATTAATTAAGGTATAGACCTCAAAACAAGCAATTTGCCTGAGTAGCTATAAAGCCGGTTCTGATAGGTATTGACACAATCTTTTGCATCCATTTACCATAGAGAATCAAAGAAAGAAATCAAACACATTAGATTGCATTTACTCTCTGTGCCTTGACTAACACATATGAATCCATGACAATAATAAATTATTTGAGGAACCTCCCGTGAAAGGGAAAAGAACAGAATATGACACTTTAATTGTAGTGCACTGGATCAGAAACAATGAAATTAATTCTGTGCAACATTGATGTATTGCATTCTAGTGTAATAAAATAATCATCAAGTAAAAACGGTTTTGTGCCTCCCTTGCTATCAAGAGTGAAACACAAATGGTAGACAGATTTTATGGGTCACCACTCAACATTATTAAATCATTTTACATGGTCGAGAGTGCGGAGTGGAGCAGACGTTGTCGGCAGAAGGCGAGACAATGCAGTGTCTCAGCCCCGGCCGGTAGGCAGTAAACGGGTCCCAGAGATCTCAGACACATGCGGTGTTCAGAGTCAGATGGTCGGCTAAGAAGTATTTCGCTAAAACATTGTTGGACCAAACTGTTATTACCAGTGTGACAGAAAGCGAAATCTATTGTAGATTAGCTTGAATTACACTCATAGCTTCAGCACCGAGAGGAGGGGCGATAAAAACTTTGTCGACGTGTGCTTCTAGTTACCAGACGTCGTATTAGCTAGTCTCGCGTTTTACCTCAAGACTACGGTCGTAGTCAAGAATAGAGTACTGAGACTGAAGTCAAGACTTCCTCTGGGAAGTTCCGCAGTCTACAGTTTTGCCAGATCGACCATATTGCGGGACATGGGATTCTGAGAGGAGCACGACTGTATTGCCCACTTTACGTGAACGACTCGGCGGTCAATTTTTTGCTCTAAGACTGTATCTACAACACATATTGCAAGCTGAAGACCCAGAAGAATTAAAAAAACAAAAGTAGTTCATGAGAGCAACGTTAACTATAGCGTTTGAAGTATTCTTAATATTGTATACGTGTGTGTAAACGCCTTCCAATGCCCACTCAAGGAAGCCAAGGATACACAGTCTAGCTTCAATATTATAAATACGCCTCAGTTTGCAGATGAACTCAGACTTAGGATGATAATCATTTTGAATATTTAGCAGCACTGTACTCATTGGTGTTAAATTCGTTTTCAACCCATGATTCCCACAGCTACAGGAAAACTACTTGTGATACCTCATGGACAAAATATTTACGCAGTGCTATCACACGAAAAGATCAACATGACACAAACTGTGGGAAGTTTGTTTTACAACCTTCGTACCTGGATAATGAGCTTTTTCCTATTTAAGATGACTGTGATCATTGCTGCTTGAGACGATTTAAGACGAAACTAAATTCCTTCAGCTACGACAACGTTTAAAGAAATCGTCTTAACGGCACTAAATCGTGGTTTGTGAATCGTTTACCGGCCGTACTCTGCTGCATTTCGCTGGCTGGACGGCAAAAGGCCAGAAATTTCACAGAAGAAAAAGAGGGACGAAATGTCTCTCACTGGAAGGTCATGTTGTTTTATTTAAATGATTACAAAATCAGGTAAAACGAACAGTCAGGTTGTCACTATAAGCACATTACTGTTGTCAGTATGATGTTGCACTGCCCAGAGCCTGTAATGATAAAGGGCCCGTTTAGGTCAGGCAAACTGTACACTGAAGTGGAAGAGAGAGCACCACTAAATTTTAATCCGTATGCATTGCATACACACCTAATTACTGTTACAGTGTACTTATGGAGCCCAATGAGTGAATTGCGTATTTTCCGGTGAGAAAGAGCACTGGCAAACAGTCTTCGCCACATTAGGTTACTTGATCTGGTGTCACTCTGAGCTAGAATTTATGGTCAGCGACTAAGTGTAAGGTCAATTAGTCGGATGCGAGTTTTGCAACTGTGAAATACTCTCCTACATTATAGAAGCGAATATTAAATTTGAACTAATATTGCGAAAACTTTGTACTTGGATAGATTAGATTGAAAATCTTATTGTTTATTGCAAAGGAAAACAATTGATTTTCTGAAACATTGCCTGTCATACACAACTTGAAACAGGTCATGTCGACCAAATCATATGGAAGAATTGACATCGACGTATATCGGAAGGCAGCAAGATCTGTTGCCTTTTGCTTTGGTAGTACTCGATAGCCATTTCTAGGCGCAAGTAAATGAAGAAAGGCAGCGAGTTTTTGTTATCAAGTAACGTCTTCATCAATTACTTTAGTTTTAATGTAATCTACGAGTAATTGCTGATGTTTGATATTAACATGAAAAGGACTCCGTAGACAGAGAAGGAACCGTGTTGGGTTCGTATCTCTGTCACAGAACTTCACATCATGCACTTCATCTTTAAATGCATGCACACTTTGTTACTTCAGAATAGAGGAATATCAGACATCTTTCGTGGTTAGTTAAAAGGACGAAAGGGTCTTGATAGAAGTCCTGGTTTATTACAAAAACTGTCGTCTTTTATTTTCAAGTTTAGACTTGATTACTGGTATTACCAAATATTTCGGTAATTCATGAGCCTTCATGGCTAGTCATCGAAATGATATGATTAGATTAGATTAGATTAGATTAGATTAATTCTTGTTTCATACATCATGAATACGAGATTTCGTAATGATGTGGAACGCGTCATTTTAATGAATGATTTCTTTACATAACATGATCAATTTTTTTAAAATTTTTTACTCTCTCTCATTATATTTTATTTTTATCTCCCTCTCTCTTTCTCTCTCTCTCTCTCTCTCTCGCTCTGCCACACACACACACACACACACACACGTTCTTTTTTTATTTTTATTAGTTTGTTGTGTTCGACCATCGGCGAGACCCGAAAACGTCTGTGAAAGAGATTCTTCGTATTGATAGCCGTTGTCTAGGGGTAGCGTCTTTGATTCATAACCAAAACGTCTTCGGTCCCGGGTTCGATCCCCGCCACTGCCTAAATTTTGATAAATAATAAGCATTGGCGGACGAAGACTTGCGGCGTAAGAAGTCAGCCTCATTCTGCCAACGGCCTTGTCAAAGAGGGCGGAGAGCGGATAGAGGTTCAGGGCACTCTCTTGTCCTAGGGGTGGGAAATTGCCCCTAAACGCGGAAGAATCAGCAATGATCAACGACATGAGGATGCAGAAGGCACACGGAACGTGTATCCACAGGACATGTGGCCTGTAATTGAAGAAGTGTCATGATGATCACTCCATTGGCAAAAGATTCCGGAATAGTCCCCCATTCGGATCTCCGGGAGGGGACTGCCAAGGTGGAGGTTACCATGAGAAAAAGATTGAATAATCAACGAAAGGATAACGTTCTACGAGTTGTGGCGTGGAATGTCAGAAGCTTGAACGTGGTAGGGAAACTAGATAATCTGAAAAGGGAAATGCAAAGGCTCAATCTAGATACAGTAGGGGTCAGTGAAGTGAAGTGGAAGGAAGACAAGGATTTCTGGTCAGATGAGTATCGGGTAATATCAACAGCAGCAGAAAATGGTATAACAGGTGTACGATTCGCTATGAATAGGAAGGTAGGGCAGAGGGTGTGTTACTGTGAACAGTTCAGTGACTGGGTTGTTCTAATCAGAATCGACAGCAGACCAACACCGACAACGAGAGTTCAGGTATACATGCCGACGTCGCAAGCTGAAGATGAACAGATAGAGAAAGTGTATGAGGATATTGAAAGGGTAATGCAGTATGTAAAGGGGGACGAAAATCTAATAGTCATGGGCGACTGGAATGCAGTTGTCGGGGAAGGAGTAGAAGGAAAGGTTACAGGAGAATATGGGCTTGGGACAAGGAATGAAAGAGGAGAAAGACTAATTGAGTTCTGTAACAAGTTTCAGATAGTAATAGCGAATACCCTGTTCAACAATCACAAGAGGAGGAGGTATACTTGGAAAAGGCCGGGAGATACGGGAAGATTTCAATTAGATTACATCATGGTCAGACAGAGATTCCGAAATCAGATACTTGATTGTAAGGCGTACCCATGAGCCGATATAGACTCAGATCACAATATAGTAGTGATGAAGAGTAGGCTGAAGTTCAAGACATTAGTCAGGAAGAATCAATCCGCAAAGAAGTAGGATACGGAAGTACTAAGGAATGACGAGATACGTTTGAAGTTCTCTAACGCTATAGATGTAGCAATAAGGAATAGCGCAATAGGCAGTACAGTTGAAGAGGAATGGACATCTCTAAAAACGGCCATCACAGAAGTTGGGAGGAAAACATAGGTACAAAGAAGGTAGCTGCGAAGAAACCATGGGTAACAGAAGAAATACTTCAGTTGATTGATGAAAAGAGGAAGTACAAACATGTTCCGGGAAATTCAGGAATACAGAAATACAAGTCGCTGATGAATGAAATAAATAGGAAGTGCAGGGAAGCTAAGACAAAATGGCTGTAGGAAACATCTGAAGACATCAAAAAAAAATATGATTGTCGGAAGGACAGACTCAGCATACAGGAAAGTCAAAACAACCTTTGGTGACATTAAAAGCAACGGCGGTAACATTAAGAGTGCAACGGGAATTCCACTGTTAAATGCAGAGGAGAGAGCAGATACGTGGAAAGAATACATTGAAAGCCTCTATGAGGGTGAAGATTTGTCTGATGTGATAGAAGAAGAAACAGGAGTCGATTTAGAAGAGATAGGGGATCCAGTATTAGAATCGGAATTTAAAAGAGCTTTGTAGGACTTTCGGTCAAATAAGGCAGAAGGGATAGATAACATTCCATCAGAATTTCTAAAATCATTGGGGGAAGTGGCAACGAAAATAACTATTCACGTTGGTGTGTAGAATATATGAGTCTGGCGACATACCATCTGACTTTCGGAAAAGCATCATCCACACAATTCCGAAGACGGCAAGAGTTGACAAGTGCGAGAATTATCGCACAATCAGCTTAACAGCTCATGCATCGAAGCTGCTTACAAGATAATATACAGAAGAATGGAAAAGGAAATTGAGAATGCACTTGGTGACGATCAGTTTGGCTTTAGGAAAAGTAAAGGGACGAGAGAGGCAATTCTGACGTTACGGCTAATAATGGAAGCAAAGCTAAAGAAAAATCAAGACACTTTCATAGGATTTATCGACCTCGAAAAAGCGTTCTACAATATAAAATGGTGCAAGATGTTCGAGAATCTGAAAAAAGTAGGGGTAAGCTATAGGGAGAGACGGGTCATATACAATATGTACAACAACCAAGAGGGAATAATAAGAGTGGACTATCAAGAACGAAGTGCTCGTATTAAGAAGGGTGTAAGACAAGGCTGTAGCCTTTCGACCCTACTCTTCAATCTGTACATCGAGGAAGCAATGATGGAAATAAAAGAAAGGTTCAGGAGTGGAATTAAAATACAAGGTGAAAGGATATCAATGATACGATTCGCTGATGACATTGCTATCCTGAGTGAAAGTGAAGAAGAATTAAATGATCTGCTGAACGGAATGAACAGTCTAATGAGTACACAGTATGGTTTGAGAGTAAATCGGAGAAAGACGAAGGTAATGAGATGTAGTAGAAATGAGAACAGCAGAAACTTAACATCAGGATTGATGGTCACGAAGTCAATGAAGTTAAGGAATTCTGCTACCTAGGCAGTAAAAAAAAACAATGACGGATGGAGCAAGGAGGACATCAAAAGCAGACTCGCTATGGCAAAAAAAGGCATTTCTGGCCAAGAGAAGTCTACTAATATCAAATACCCTCCTTAATTTGAGGAAGAAATTTCTGAGGATGTACGTCTGGAGTACAGCATTGTATGGTAGTGAAACATGGCCTGTGGGAAAACCGGAACAGAAGAGAATCGAAGCATTTGAGATGTGGTGCTATAGACGAATGTTGAAAATTAGGTGGACTGATAGGCTAAGGAATGAAGAGGTTCTATGCGGAATCGGAGAGGAAAGGAATATGTAGAAAACACTGATAAGGAGAAGGGAGAGGATGATAAGACATCTGCTAAGACATGAGGGAATGACTTCCATGGTACTAGAGGGAGCTGTAGAGGGCAAAAACTGTAGAGGAAGACAGAGATTGGAATACGTCAAGCAAATAATTGAGGACGTAGGTTGCAAGTGCTACTCTGAGATGAAGAGGTTAGCACAGGAAAGGAATTCGTGGCGGGCCGCATCAAACAAGTCAGTAGACTGATCACAAAAAAAAAAAAAAGTATTGAGTACACTTACGAAAGAAACATACAAACAACTATGAGAGTTATTGATTTATGATGCTGAGTTTGCAGTGAGTTCTCAGTGTTATTAGTAGCAGCCTCGACTTGGAGACACCTCCTATGGTCACTTCCCAGCCCGCTATAAGATCACATCGGATCGTCTTCTTCCTGCTGGTATTGTAACTGAGATTTGGCAACAAGGCAATGTACGTTTGGCAACTCTGGGATCGACGAGTTACTTCCTGGTGTGCACGGAATTAAGCCTCAAAGTTCACTTGATTTTACCTGTCATTTCCATTGCATAATCTGAGTTATATCGCTTGAGGTGTAACAAAAGATTGTAAATTTACGGTTTTCAGCCCAGGAAAGTCGTTGCACGTGGAAATCGCTACTAATCTCGTCCTTCAAATAGCGGTTTACGAGTTCTAGCCACTATTGATCTCGTAGGAGGAAGCTAAGCCACATACTTCTCCGCCAGCTCTGTGGTAACGTCCTGACCTGAGAAAAGGCGTCTGTTATGGTTCGCAGTTCCAGTCTCACTGAGTGTAGCGTTTTTATCCCTTCTGTGAAAGAGCTACAAACAGTCAGATCAAACATCGATAAGGAAATCGCAAGAAAATAGTTTCGGCTCATAGTGCAATGGTGAAAAACTTACAATCGTAACGCCTCTTTCCGTTGCTGACAAGCAAATTTTGGGTTTCTAGGAATACAGAACTTTATTTATGAAATGCCACATTTGCATACCTCTTGAGTATGACACAGCATACCAATTAAACACAGACCCAATCAAAATCTAAGTGAGTAGTATTTTACCAATTCGTGTCGATAGAGGCACGCTCGTGTACAGATACTCAGTTCTATAAAAACAGACTTTCGTCGTAAGGTTATTGTGGGTAGTTTTCTTATAATACAGCTCACAATTTTCCTAAGGTTTCCTTTAGTGTTGTTAAAACAATAGTAAACATGAGAGAGAAATTAATAATCAACGATATTTGCGAACACTCTGATGTTATCTATAACAGTCTGAAAATGCACATGCGGTTTATTGATTACATGCATGTGGAAAACTTGTTCTGAGTTAAAGCTGTCAAACAAGGTTTGAAGGAGAATAAAATGCCACTACCAGACGACAGCTAATGTAGAAATTAGTTTTCCGACGTATTTTGGCACGATGAGCTCTCCCCATACATAATACAAAAGTTTCGAGATGCGTCTGCTGCCTAGTTGTCTATTAAACCTGAAAAGAATAAAATGTCGCAGATGTTAGCCCTTTTTCCACACGCGTCATCTAGTTCATGGTGATTCGGTCAACCAAGTAAATGAATTTACTGAACATGCTGCAAATTGATACAGGCAGCCTGTGTGTCAGAATTCTCAGCCAGTGTGGCACAACGGCGTTGTGATAGAAAAATGAGCCAGTGGTGAGAGGATTTGGTGGTCTGTTGGGCTGATGATAGGTTCATATATCAATGGTCTGGGTTCGATTGCAACTTCGGTAAGTGATTTTAGATAGGGAGAGACAGATTCCATTCTCTTCTGGCTACACCAAGTGAAGAAGATATAATAGCATTGTGGTCTGAAATTCACTTTAAAAATGATATTCCTTCTCTACCAAGTAGACGTTAGGTTGAGCCACAATAAAGTCTGGAGTAGCGACATATAGAAACTCTATCACCAGTAACATTTCTTATACTAGTTATTTATTTATAGTAACGAAACAAACGCTATGTAGGATCACAGGACACTTATTCCATCTTTTATCTGAGCTTCTGTATGTCGATAAAATTGGTTCTGAACTGGGAATGCAACTCAGACCGCCCTTAACGCGAAATTTGTTCCCTTCGTGACAATACAGCTCGGCTACAATTTGTTGTTTGTTCAAAACTGCAGATTCCTCAACATCTCCACATATTGCGCGTGAATGGGTTCGATTCCTGGCCCGGCACTAAAGATTTCATTATTTATTACCAAGATCTACCATGAGAACACCTATCTGCTGGTCGATAATAATTTCGATGTTTAATGTATTTTCATTCGTTGTCTACACTAACACAGAACTATTTGCGTGACCACTGTAAGTTGAAGATGTTATTCCGAGCTGCTGGTGGAGAAAAATTTGGTAGCAGGCGTCTCCCTATGTGTAGTCAACAACGATATGTGTGGAGCTCTATTGCCAGTCAGCACTGAACTCTTCGTCATATTATTTCCAGTTGAAACATGCTCTCATGTCGCTGCTGGTGCAACAAACTCATATTTAACGTTTGTTTTCTCTATAATATAACAACGATAGGTGCCGGGTTGGAGTTCTGGGAAGGAAAAAATTAATGTTTCGTCTCGTCATTTAAGTTAAAACATCTAGCTACTGCTAAAGAAAAAGCGATATGTCACAGTTGATTGTGCTTTGATATCTATCTTATTAGGTTCTGGGTTCGAATCCCTGTCAAATAAAAAAATGGTTCAAATGGTTCTGAGCACTATGGGACTTAACATCTGTGGTCATCAGTCCCCTAGAACTTAGAACTACTTAAACCTAACTAGCCTAAGGACATCACACACCTCCATGCCCGAGGCAGGATTCGAACCTGCGACCGTAGCAGTCGACGAATCCCTGTCCAACACAAAGGTTTACCTCACCCCATTTCAAGTAAGTTACTTGTTAATAAACAATATTTAACATGTCTCGTATTTCGTTAACAGGGACAATAGGTGCTGGGTAGGAATTCGCGTCCGTTAAGAAGGTTTGCGTTATGTAATTTAAAGTTGGTATTTGCTAATTGATACTGTCTAAAATCGAGGTATATCACTCCCTGTATACCTAATCAGGAATGACTGTTAGTTTCCGTCAGTGACGAAATCTTTGCTTAGTCTGCATGACCTGGGTTTGATTCCATATGCAGAACGAGACGGTTCGTCGTGTCATTTGAAGTTCATACATATTCTCAACTAGCTGCTCGTGAATAACTTAAATTTTTAATGTCATTTTGTGTTTAATAATAAGTACGGTATGTTACTTTGAAGAGGAAATCATGAATACGACGAACGTACTACGTGCATTACCTATCTGACGTAATAATTAGAGTGGTAACATTTCAGGTATGTCATTTACTGTAATAAAAGTGAGCTTACAATCCTTAAGGACAGTCTTATCTGTGTTAAGGTGTTCCCTGATATTTGTAGTATCGTAGTATTACTCTACATCTTGAGTTATTGCGATACAGAGCAGTGTTTTCTAGTGGTGACTTACTGGAACCATTTTCAATAGTCAAACGACTGTACCAAGGAGCGATTAGAGGACCGGCTAGACAGCTGCGTTATGTGGGTTCCATGCGAATACGGCGAAATGCAATTCGGGTCGTTCGGATAGTTTTGAGCACGACTGTACATGCTGCTTTTTTGCGCAATGAAGATAACGAAATGCACCCACAGAAGCTCACTTTCAGATTTCAACTTAAGAGCTTGTTTCGAATTACTTTAAAAGTGGTACCAGACATTGATCCTTTAGTAAAACGCAAAAAAATAAGTAACGCAATATTTATTGACATTATGTGTTTTATGTTTAACGTTTAAATAAAAAGCAACAAAATATAAATCTGTACCAGATACTGATCCTTTAGTGAAAAGCAAACCAAGTACCTTAATATTTATTGACATTATTTGTTTAATGTTTACCGTTTAAATAAAATGGTAACGAAATGTAAATTTGTCGATTTAAATTTCGTCGTATAACGGCAGTCACCATAAGGCTGCAACAGTCATAAGATATACTTTTTTCCTCACTTAACTGGCCCCAATTCTTTGCTAATCAGAATACTAAAACAGATGTTGAGTTTCATTGCCAGTTCTCATTATAATGAATTTCACTGTCAGTTCTCGTAAACACGCCAGTTTTTAAAATAAATTTGCCACGAAATGCGTTAATGAGCCACCCTGAAGCGATACATGGTTGTTCACTGCTGTGTTGTGTGTGTGATCCAGCTTGCAAGAGCAGCTGTGCTGAAGTGCTAATCTTCTTAGCGTGCCTGTACCTCTGAAAACGCGGTTAGCTCGGCAAGAGCACCAGGCTCCGTGTAAGTGTCACTCTGTGCAAATTTCACTTCGTGAAAGTGTTCCAACCCTGTCTAAAGTACACATTACATGAGGAAAAATTTTCTGAAATGAATCTCTTTAGTTTCCTCACATACGAACAAATAGATAGAAAGCTTACACATGTCGACTCTTTTCGCCTGGGTAGTCCTCTGTTTTTTCTGTACAACACATATTCTCGAAAGCAAATCAGCACTATGCGTATATGTACTAACGTTCGCATTTTCCCATTCAGCTAAAAAAAAACACTGAATATAGCACAAAAAGTGCTGAAACATGTGTGGATATAACGAAACTGAAAAGGTGTCTAGCATAAGGCGGATTTCCTCGTCCTATTATGTGAATTGCTTCAGTGTTACACAGATTTTTCACAGATATTTTCATTGCGTAAAAGAAGTTATTAATTTCTGTTATTTAACTGCCAAATAGAAACTTTGTTTCGTAATTCAGTTTTTATTTCAGCATTATGGTTAGCAAAGCAGTATTTTGTTGTGTTACCATATCGCAAACCACGTCACAAAGTATTGACTCAATTATTAATGGTTCAAATGGCTCTAAGCACTATGGGACTTAACATCTGAGGTCATCAGTCCACTAGACTTAGAACTACTTAAATCTAACTAACATAAAGACATCACACACATCCATGCCTGAGGCAGGATTCGAACCTGCGACCGTAACAGAAGCGCGGTTCCGAACTGAAGCGCCTAGAACCGCTCGGCCACAGCGGCCTGCTTCAATTATTAATGAAACAGAAGAAGCACAATAGTCAACACTCATAAATAATTTACCTCATATTTTAGAGAATGCAATTAAATTTCGAACGCAGTTGAGTTGTTCATTAGGGAACGCAACAGAACAGATTTCCAACAGTGAACAAGAAATTTCAGAAGACGAATCGGCTGGCAACACGTCGCTTCAGCTTTGCAAAACTTCGCAGCAACCACTTACTGAGACAGTCGATAAGGATTTTGCTTCAATTTCTTTTAATCAAACAGTACTCAGTCCCAAATCAGTTACTGACAATACACATTCAGTCGTTGCAAATCCAGTGAACATGCATGCGGAAAGTAGTAATTGAACTTTGAGTTGCTACTAAGGATAGACAAAACATTAGAACAGAACACGGGAGGGGAAGTTTTTACTCCAAGACGACGCCCTAGCTCATTGAGGAGAGTTGAAAACTTCTTGTACTTATATTTCTTGCGGTGAAGCTTCTTGTTTCATGTATTTTGGGTGAATTGAGTAAACTTTCTATTATTATTATAACTGCTTTATTGCTTGTAGTCCACAGCAGATGTGTAATCTTTTTAATTTTATGCTTCTCTAATTGCGTAATGTTTCCAAAACATAAATTGTTATACACGTAATAACAACGTCCCTTCTTAACTGTGTCAGAACAAAATGATTAACACTATCTCGTTCTACAAGACCAGGAAGTCTTAGTGTAATAATCTAATTCTGATAGCAGAGCAGCCAGTGTACTATGACATAGATGTAATATATCTGGGCTATATTTAAATACGGAAATTAATTGTCTGAAAATTGCCAAACATGTAATGTTAATGCTGCTCCCGAACGTGACCCTCAAACATTTAATCCAGCAATTGTGACAAAGAACTTGGGAATGCTCGACAACTTTTCCAAGAACCAAAATTTGGGACGGCTAACTGTCGTGTGTTATATCTGCATGTGGCCAATAATGCAGCTTGAGGAACATATGACAACATAACGTCTAAAGCAGATCCTTAACTGAAAAGCTGCTCTCTGCTGCTTTGCTATGACTAAATACTGGAAATAAATCACTGACCGCCATGTATATAAAGGAAATCACTGCGCATGTGCACTTGAACTTAAAATCGCTACTTACAAAAATTCTTTGTGTGCAAAAGGAATGCGTGTCACTAAAGTCCTGTTTACTTTCAAGGATTAAGAGAAAATGTAACGAACCGGGATTAATTAATTTAAAGGACTGTTTAAAATTGAATGTATATTAGAATTCAAAACCACGCTAATAATTTTAATTACATTACTATAAAAACTTTGGCCTTTCTTTAAGCATTGTCACAAACAATGAGAACCGATACAAGCCAAAGAGAAGCGGTTAATTCCTTGCTTTGCGTTAAAAAAAGGGTAAAGAATAATTTATCAGTTCCCTAAACACTAGATTGATAAATAATGAAATGGATACCAAAAAACAGACTTCGTACGGAATTTTATCTTTCTCGTAAAAATAATTCTCGAAATGAATGATGATACTAAAACAACTTGCGTGACTATTACGATTAGCTGTGGCAGCAAATATATAATTCTGATACGTATTATCTCACTTTAAGCGAACACGAACACAGGGGAGCATTTCATTAATCGTCTACTCCCAGCCATGACCGCCAACAGGAAAGCTCAGAACACGACTGCTCGAGAGAACGACAGTGACCTAATCCGTTTCTAATTTTACCTGTGGTACGAAAGAGACAAGAGCATAAATCATGTACGTGTTCAGTTATAGAATCACAACGATTTTCATATTTCACAGTACACAGTCACACATACTTTTCCTTTAACGTCCCAGATTTGCTTCTCCCCCAGTATCCTTCTAATACGATATTCATCTCTTTCGTCAAATGAAGAGACCGTTACGTGTAAGCACTTCTAGAATGACAACGTCTTGCGTTTGACTCCGGAACATTCGCAGGGCGGTCAAACTGAAGACTTCTACAGCCAAGGTCTCTGTCAAATCACCCATCACAGGGAAAAACGCCTCGCATTCATGGGTGAGTACGTAGGAAACTAATAGCGGCATCACCAATTTTCATGATTACATATTGATTTCTTCAAGTCAATAAATAAAACTTTATGACTGCACATCGTACACGTGCAGCTATTCAGAGCTGCAGTTACTTCAGAGTCCTTTCTATTGTAGTTAACGCACACAGGCGGAAAATTGCCCAGATGAATACATCATTCTTAATCAACGGCCAACGAATTCTCCAGATATGAATCCATCAGAGAATGCTTCAGATGATGTGGGGAGACTAGCTGCGTTTTGACACACACACTTTCCGCTTACGATTTCGAGCTTTTATTCTTTCCTTACCTTGCCGTCAAGGATTGTGATGTACTGGGCTACTCAGATATTGCTCTATTACGTGGCTTACATCCTCTTTTTCAGCTAAATGTGTAATTATGATCAGGACGGTCTCTTTATTCGACCTGTAATGTTAGTGAGAGGCTCTAGTCTAAGCCATGTGCGAGGAGCATTCAACAAACGATGCAACATTTTTTTTTTTTTTTTTTCTGAAAGCAGGTCGGTTTTGTTCGGAATTCCAATACACCGTACTATTCCGCACTCTTTTTCACAATAAAACCATATTCCAACATAATTTTCCACCTTACGCCACGTTACTGGGATGGTCTGTATGCCCGAATGGTACCACCCAACCGGTCGAGTCGGAACCAAAGTCTCGCAGGATCAATAACCTCACCATCATCTACACACTGCTTACCGCGGAATGTACCCTTCATTGGGCTTAAAAGATGGAAATTCGAAATACAGGCTGTAGAGTGGATGAGGAAGAATAGTCCAACACATTGTTTTGAGATCCTCTTGGTTGCGCAGACGTGTGATGCCTTGCGTTGTTATGTAGAAGTTCGTTTGTACTTTTGTGGCGCCGAACTAGCTGAAGTCGCTTCTCAAATTTTCTGAGGGTAGCACAATATACTTCAGAGTGGATCGGTGCAATACGAGGGAGGACATCAAATAGAATAACCCCTTCCGAGTCCCAGAAGGTAGTTGCCGTGAGTTTACCCGCTGAGGGTGCTGCTTTGAACTTTTCCTTCGGAGGAGAAGTGGTGTGGCACCACTACATGGACTGCTGTTTTGTTCCCTGTTTGCAGTCAATGACCCCTTTTTCATCGACTGTGACGCTCAGTCTCTTACCACGCAAGCCGCTCGAATGGTCCTTCGTTCCTCTTTGTAGTCTTACGTTAGGCGGCGAGGAACCTAATGAACAAGTGTGTCAGGGCTATTAACAAACATCCAGCAGTGCAGCGAGGTGTTTGATTATGATCCATCCATCACCTAAAATGAGAGTGTCTGCATGTTCCAGTATTGCAGAAGTCAGCTGTGTACGGCCGGCTGGCACACGGGAGATCGGACAGGTTTCGGCGACTTACTTGCGATGATGACACATGACTCGTCCAAACGACTCGCCCAACAACTCTCCCTGCTTTTGTTCACTGCCAGATCTCCGTAGACACTGTGCAGCGACTATGAATATCTGTGATGCTCTGGTTTTCTGCCGCAAGGAACTCAATGACAGTTCTCTACCTGAAACACAGCTCGATAACAGATGCTATTTTGGGGGCTACGTGTAGCGCAGACACATACCGGAAATTTATGAGACCACAGGGGCTGAAGCAGGAGTATTCCACTATATATATCATAACAAATTCCACGTTCTCTCAGTCGACATTGGCGCAGAAAAAATGTGTTGCATTACTCACTGAACGCCTCTCGTAAGATATGATAGTCTCATCTAAGTGCATGAAGCGAAGACGCTCATCCGTGATTCTTTTTCTTAATTTATGTATTTCAGAGATGGTTCTTATGAATATATTTCACAATACATCTTTGTATATTTCTTTAAGTAAGAAATAGTCCTGTAACCGTAATTACTTTGTACGCTTAATTCTGTTCAGATATGTAAAAATTATAGGATGCAAGTAAAACATATCTATTGCGTCAACACACACGTATTTTTCATCTATACAGAACGATTGACTTTCTGAAATGCAGACGATTTAAAACCGACATTTACACGCATGTTTGATTATCTCTTTCGTTTGATTAATTACAGTTTTTCAATTAATGGTGTTTGTCAAACGTAATAGAGGAGGATTTATATTCAGATACATTTTCTGTTTGTCTTTTTTCTGTCTCATGCTAATATTTAAGTGATTTACAACCTGATTCCAGTGTGAAATATGATATTTGGTGCCTGATCAGGCACTCCCCAGCGCCAGCTTATTTCGTATCAGAAGTAGTCACCCAACAACACAAAATGAATAAAAGAAGCTTACTAAGTCCACAAAACGTGCAGGGAACCCTAGTTCAAAATGGTGCAAATGGCTCTCAGCACTATGGGACTTAACGTCTGAGGTCAGCAGTCCCCTAGAACTTAGAACAACTTAAACCTAACTAACGTAAGGACATTACACACATCCATGCCCGAGGCAGGATTCGAACCTGCGACCATAGATGTCGCGCGGTTCCAGACTGAAGCGCCTAGAACCGCTCGGCCACAACGGCCGGCGGAGCCCTAGTCATTTGACAGTCTTGTTCCCAAAGATTTGATGCAGTCTCGAAATACACTCCAGGCAGTTGCTACGTGTCGTCGACTTTGGTTATAAATGCAGCAAGGAAGAAGAGCAGCCGGCTGGTGTGGCCGTGCGGTTCTAGGCGCTTTCAGTCTGGAACCGAACGACCGCTACGGTCGCAGGTTCGAATCCTGCCTCGGGCATGGATGTGTGTGCTGTCCTTAGGTTAGTTGTTTCACGTAGTTCTAAGTTCTAGGGGACTGATGACCTCTGATGTTAAGTCCCATAGTGCTCAGAGCCATTTGAACCATTTTTTTTTTTTGGAAGAAGAGCACCGCCCATTAGATGTTGTGTATTTACAAAAATCAGATAGTGTAACGTGCATAATTTTACTAAATGTCGAACGTAGCTACAATGATGACGACTTTGGTGATATGTAAACTCATCAGCGCACATATGAGCACTCTTACGAAAATACTAGCAGTTGAACAACGTCAATTTTAAAATTCGTGTTGAATCTAGATTGCAGTTCAGTTATGAGTTTCTGTTCCCTTTCCAAATTATTTTCGATTGTGAATCCACTTCAAAACCATACGTAATTAAGAACTGTTTACTTAAAGTTTCTTTAAAAATGTATACTCTTAAGATCGTCTCAAACATGTTCTGTGGAATTAAACATATAAGTAACGGATTACCTATAAGACTGTTAATAACTGGATGCCCCACTGATTCAGCGATCCCTAATAATAGAGGGAGGAGGACAAGTAAAACTCACGTTAAATGTAAAGTGCTTTGGACCTTGAACATGCCTTCAGTGGTTCAGGGCAGGTTTCATTTCGTAGTCAGATGTACCGCGTTATACAGGATGATCAAGCAGATATTTCTGTGAGAAAAAAGTTCTCTACTCGCGTCAGTGTCGTTAAAAAAATAAGCTATAGCAGCAAGGGCACGCACGGTATCGACCACTTTCCACAGACCACCGGATGGCCGTTTCCCCCCCCCCCCCCCCCTGTCCCGGTGTCGTTCGCCGCAGCCAGAGAGCGAGGTCCCAGGCGGGGCGCAAACTGTACGCCATTAATCACGGCGCAGGTCCGCTATCTCCGGCCGCAACTTTGTTGAAGAACATGCTGGCACTCCGAGTAAATTGCACCAAGCCCAGGGGGCACAAAGCCGGCAGATCCAGGGGAAAAATCATACACGAGTTCCTATCTGCTGCTAGTTGCGAATGCGAATCAAGCCAGCGTGCAGTCGAAGTTTTGAAATAGGATTGCTTCCGTTGAAAGCAAACTCATCCAACCGGCTGCTCTAACATCTGTATCCGGCCTCTCATGATTAGTTTTATATTTTTAGACGTGATAATGGCTTAAAAAGAAGCAGTGATCTGGACAGTTAAAATTGTGCAGAAAAGGAAACAACACAACATAATTTTCATTAAATGAAACAACAAGTTTACTGTTACCAGTCACCGTTTTATTTATTTCCACAACGCGTTTCAAAGGTTTAAAACTCCATCATCGGGTGGATTTACATTAGTTAGTGGAGAAACAAGACACTATTTCAGAACATGGTTTTGGATTTCTTTTGACAAAAAATTAGACTGATATCTAATGGTAAACATAAAATAAGTAAACTAGAGTACCTCCAGTGGTCACGGGTTCCTTTCGCTGTCGTAACACATCACATGTGTACTGTCATATTTGTAAACAAATATGGCGTCTAGAATCTGCTGGGTGCAAGGTTCATATAGCAGAAGAGAAGACATAACCGCAAAGTGCAAAGAATATACATCGTAACAACATTATTACAGAATAATTGTTTAAAGCATTTGGTGGTGTTTGTTTTGAGGTGTCGAATATATGTGTGTATACTTCAGGTGGCATATAAATCCAAATTTGACCATTTTTCACCCAGAGTTTTCGTGCGTTTTCCAGTGTTTTCTTTGCAGTTGTGTTTGTTTTGATGTCAATCTTGACGTAATTTCGAATGACGTTATTCTCGAGACAATTCCTATTAAAGTGTATGTGTTGTGTCGTCAATGCGACCTTTTCTGCACTGTTTTTGTACTCGAAAATAGCCTTGATTGCCTGACTAAGCAGATTAACTTTAAATGCGAACATTTTTAGGTTAGGCTTTACCGTGACTGTTATTGACATTAAATGAAACAACAAGTTTACTGTATCCAGTCACCGTTTTATTTATTTCCACGACGCGTTTCAAAGGTTTAAACCTCCACAAATGTCATACTAACTAATGTAAATTCACCCGATGATGGAGGTTCAAACCTTTGAAACGCGTAGTGGAAATAAATAAAACGGTGACTGGTAACAGTAAACTTGTTTCATTTAATGTCAGTAACAGTCACGGTAAAGCCTAAACTAAAAATGTTCACATTTAAAGATAATTCATTGTATCATCTCTGTGATTCTGATTCTTTCGGGACTCATCAGTCGCTTTAATTGGATATTAGGAGAACTTGTAACTCAAGTTTGGTACGTTATATGTAAACAAACATCCTGCTTGCAGGTAGTTTTTTATAGTTATGTTGAAACGCGTTGGAGATACTATCAGGAAGAAATAAATCCAAGTTTCAGTCAAGCCATTGTGGCATTGTTGAATAATAATAATAATAATAATTTTATTCCTTCAGAAAATTCCATTTGCAGTTGGGCCATTACACTTGTCACAACTAAGATCTCTGTAAATTCTGTGGTTCTAGTTTCATCAACTCCCACAAATACGCTTCCTTAACGTGTGTGGTCGAGAGTACTTTGTGTACCTACTTAACTTGCCTTCTCTTCTTTTCTTACCTCGAAGCGTGGTCAGGAAGAACGAATGTTGCTGGCTTCTGTGTGCTCGAATTTCTGTTCTTTGTTCGTCAGGATAGAGGTCAGGAGCGGTGGGCGTTGTGATAATTAAAAGTAATCGAGCTGGAGTGGACCCTGTTTATTCATGTAACGATGGTACATGGGTGCCTACGTAGGGCTGAGCAGCCCCAAGAGGTGTTTCCGTCTGTTCATAAGGAAGTTTGAGGAGAGAGGCGAAGGCTAGAGGAGCGACTACTCGGGGCTGAAGTCCGAAGCTAAGAGAGCGCGGAGCTGTTTCCAAGCCGCCCTCGCCGCTCCCGGCTGCGTTCCCACGTGATCACACGACTAGTCTTTGATTGGAGGGTTGATTCCGCCAACGCTCCTTGCTAGTAGCGTACCCTCGTCAGCGCAACCAACTCGTGGGACTAGAGTCTGACCGAGGAGCACGTGGCAGGAATGTGCCGACGACGGTATGCCGGCCAGCACCTTCCACCACAGTATGCCCAAGCCGGCTATGGCCGTTCGTTATGAATGGCAAAATTATTTAATAAAATTTTATCGGCAATGATCCCTCTTGGGGGGTCTCCTCCCTGCGCATCTTTGTCCTTGCGATCTGGAAACGAGGCTCTCGGAATTTCAACAGTGGAACACACCACGAGCCGCAATACCTCTTCTGTAGCTTCTGCCAATGGAAATGGATGAGTATTTCGTTACACGTTCGCGCTTAGTAGATGAACTTTTGATAAAACGTGATGCTCTTCTTCTGAATCTTTTCCACTTTCTCTATCAGTCTTGTTTGGCAAGGATCCCAGAGTGACGTGCAACGCTCAAGCATCGTCGAACGATGTTTTAATAAGCTACCTTACCTGCAGGTGGATTACACTTACGTAGAATTCTTCCAATGAATCTGTCAGATGTCTTTCGTACCATTAGTTTTATGTGATAGTTACTTTTATAGCTGCTCCGTACGCCTTTTCTGATATAATGGATGTGACTCCTTCCGGTAATTGTTCGGCAATCGCATAGTGAAACAATAACGTGCCTTTCCGCTTGTTTATACGCAACACACTACTTTTAATTTTTTCTCTCTCTCTGTTGGGCCCGCAGCTTACATAAGGGCATAATATAACTTTTTTTAATGGTACAAGACTATCTGCAAATTGTTTTATTTAACTTGTCAAGATTACACTGATTCACAACGAGCTCGTTTCGGCGGAATTGCTGTTGTCAAGGGTTCCTTTTGAAGTCTTACAATTGTTATAGTATACGTACTTACGTCTATGTATTTTCTATGTAATATTACTTTATGCTGTACCTACATCTAGGTGGGGTGGTATCCATAATGCATCCTGGAGCGAGTTTTCTGTCTCGTAATATATCTTATTATAAATCACGTAGTTTCTTTTTGTTAAAGTTTTAGTGCTTTTATGTAGTACTTTTTGACAACTGTTTGATAGTTTTCGGTCCAGCGACGCTTTATGGTTACACACTAAATTACACTGTGAAGTTCATGGGTGATGTTGGAGTTCCAGAGATTGTAAATTTGTATTTGTGCGGAGCTTTAGGTTGCCTATTGTTTTTTATGTGCGTGTGATTTCCAAAGCATTATCACGCAGAATAAGTCTAGAATGCTTTACAAATTCCACATATGAAAAAATATCCTAGCGACATTCTTATTGAACAAACATCTCTGAAACATGAAAACTACTTAGAAAACCTTAATGTAATAATAGAAAAGTACATCACATCAATTATGAACGTAAAGAAGAAGAGCAGTCCTATCACACGGTACTCTCGAAGATACCCGTGCATCTGATCCACAACACCCTTGCATCTGATGAATACTCGTCGACAAGTTCTGTTACTTGAAAAGCCACTCACATATCTAGAGACCTAATCACTATGTTAGGACCTTAGTTAACAGTCTTCAGTGGGGCACGGTGCCAAAAGCACTATTGAATCTGCATGTTCCCCTTCACCCATAGTTCGCAGCATATCATGTAAGAAATCGGCAACTTGAGTTTCTCAAGAACGATTCTTTCTAAATTATTGTTTTGAACACCATGCTCTCCTTGGTGTGTGTGAGTTGTCACTGTCAGGGCTTCCAAGGACACGCGGGCCGGAAAGTGTGGCTTACGCCATGGTGTTTAAAAGTTCAGACGTTGTGAATTTGGGTGCTGTTGACGGGGAGATAAGTCAACGGTGACGACTGGTGCAACCATAAAACAAGACAGAGCTCCGTACACAGAAGCAAGTGTAGCACTGGATGAAGTTCAGGTTTGTACAATCTCTCCACTGGAGTGGGGCCACTGACGTCTGGTCCTGCTATTCTGCGGTCGTCTTCAGCATATGTGATGTGAACGTCTTCACTACCAGGGGAAGTCGTAAAGTTTTAACTGTGTCCCTGTAAGTGAACATTGGGCAACTTATGGGTTTATTAGTTGTGTTCTTTGGCTGTGGCATGAAAAACGTTAAGTTTGAGCACCATGTACTGCTTGTATTTTCGTACCAGCGTAGAGGGAAGAGTTGTAACTTGCGTAAACGGTCCAACCGGTGCCCAAATGCACCTATGTGTAACTTTTTTGCACCACGTCGCTCACAAACTTACAATTCAGTTGTAAGCCCCTTACTTCTGCCACTCTGCGTCGTCAGTTAATATTTGTCATGGTTTTTTGTGGATCGTTATGGCTGCTCTGTTCACATAAACGAAACACAACACGTATACGTTCTTTGTGAAAAGTGTCCACACAGAACTTTCACTTCCTGCTCTCTTTCACACCTCCACGCAGTTTTCGTTGTCTGCCAACGCACTACACTATTGTCCGTCACATTACCCAAAGATAGTCGTGAGCTCTGGACTCGCTGGGCATGGGAAGCAGGAAGGACACTTACGGTCTCATTTAAATTAAATGTGGTAATTATTATGTTTTTCCTTAAGCATGTCTGTAACCCTCGTACACAATGACATTCCCTCGCGACAATATCGTAGCATTCCCGTAGAGGCTTTATAAAAGTAGTGCACCTAATTCATAAAGTATAGTTTCGTTCGGTTCTTAAAAGATAAATAACACTGCAACAAGCCATGATGAGTTGGTGACGGTGTACGGCAACAGTGCACCACGATATGACACAGTGGTGAGGTGACAATGAGCATCTAGTGTGGACGAATCAGTCTGATTGACGAAAAAAAAGTGGCAGACCAACTTGGCAGACCATCTCCCTGTGAGGCAACGAGAACTCCAAGTGAATTTGAAGCAGTGATGCTCTATTACCGGCCTGTCAAAGTAGAGCGATATTGGAATAACCGAAAAATATGTCAAAAAAGTATCTTGCACAACATTTTGAACACGACAAAAATTGCTGTTGGCTTCTGCGACTGCTCAAATACACGTCAGAATCAGGCTGCAGTTGCTATGCTGCAGCCGTGTCAGGCAATCCAGATGACTTATGTGGTCGGCTAATCATTGTGAACGAGTGCTGGGTGTATCATTATGAATCTCTGACACAGGAATACTTCAACTCACCACCGCCGAAAAAGGGGAATACTCGTGCACCGCAATGCAAGGTGAATCTCAGAGCGTTTTGAAAGTAACAGAATACTCTCGCTATAGGAGTATACTGCCAATATCTCCCGCCGAGGGAGCCACACATTTTACCTGTCTCGTTTAACAATTCGTGCAGCGTTCCGCTTACTCTCGTAACGGGCCAGCCAATGACTTTTGCTGAAATGCTTCCAGGGTATCACAGTGGCAGTTTTGCTAGGTAACGCAGTGTGTAGCTGGAGGGTAGGTTGCTAATGTAATACTTTTTTACTTACCTGTGCCTTAACGTGAAAATCTTTCTCTCTCTCTGTAAAACGGCGTCCTGCTGTACCGTGTATGACTCGTATCGTCGACTTCTGCCTGTTTTTGGGGTTCTGCTGAGTGTTGGAAACTTGACAAAAGGCTGTTTACCTCCACACTAGAAAATAAGAGCATTTTCTTCTTTCGCAAACCACACGTATTATAACAACTTTTTGCAGTGAGGAAACAACTTCAAACAGTTCTCTGTCTGCTAGAGAAGTGTAACTCAAATACATTGGCAACAATCAGAGTCGCAATTCATAGCAGCCCCACTAACTCCAACCTCTTTTGTTCCGTGATTTCTGAGGGCAGCTCAACTCCGCGCAGGAGGGGGGTGGGGGGATCCGCTGCACAGAGAGAACATTAAGA
This sequence comes from Schistocerca nitens, assembly GCF_023898315.1. NCBI lineage: Eukaryota > Metazoa > Arthropoda > Insecta > Orthoptera > Acrididae > Schistocerca > Schistocerca nitens. The sequence goes on along the minus strand of NC_064614.1, from coordinate 674,358,025 downwards.
ACGGCGAGTGTGCCCAAACGCTTGCCGCCACCAGCGTTGCATCATCCAGTAGCAACGCCGTCTCCATTGCCATTCAGCCAATATGCTCATACAGAGAAACCGCGATTTGCAAACTACATTACATTAATTATCCTCAGTATTCGACGATCATGTGCCAATTGATATATTACATTACACGGTATCTTACCTCGGATGAAGAAACCATTATGGGACAGAGATTTCCTAAATAGTGGCAAAATCGAGATTGAACGATTCCTGAAGAATTGAAATAAATGGTTCTGCTGCCACGGTCTCCACCAAGTTAGCCATCGTTGGGAAAATGTTTTTTCCAATGATTGTTAATACGTAGAAAAGAACTATCAACAAGTTTCATCGATGCAGCATGATTTTTGGAAGCCGCTAACTGAAAATTTCCGACAACGATTCGTAGGTGTTTGATCTGTCTGCTGCTACAAAAATAAATGAAGCCGAGGGAAAGTCCTCAGCCGCGCGGAGTGGCCGCGAGGTCAGAGGCGTCCTGTCACGGACTGCGCAGCCACTCCCGCCGTTGGTTCGAGTCCTCCCTCGGGCATGGGTGTGTGTGTTGTTCTTAACATAAGCTAGTTTAACTAGTTTGTAAGTCTAGGCACCGATGGCCTTAGCAGTTTGGTCACTTAGGAATTCACAGACATTTGAATATTTGAAGGTCCTCAAAACCACTTTGCTGGCGTAACTCACGGATCTGCTTGCTTTGATGGAATGTTTTAAAAATTGCTTCCTAACGCCGCGAGCTAAACTCTAATAGTACTATGAGTTAGGTAATAAGTTTGTTAATGTTCTCCACAAAATTAGAGAGAATATTGAACAATCAACCATTCCTCCACATTTATGCACCCATTCATCCTTTTACAAATCTTGCACTTCCTTTGTTGGACTAATTTGATCATTCACGTCACAGATATTTGTATGAATATACTTCCGTAATGTTTTTCGCATCTGAAAACAGAAACGTATCTTTGTGTTGGGCTGCTGTTGATATGGCCTTCATTTCTATTAACTAAGACTTTCACATAGCCCTTTTTCACAATTCCGTTTAATTATTTAAGACACTGATTAGTCGGCAGAGTATTATTAGCCTTTTTGTCTAGATCTATATTTTTTGGGTTATTCTTTCATTCCTCCAACGGATTTACAGACATAAATGTTGAAAACATAGGAGAAAGTCCACGTACTTCTTTAAGTCGTTGATTAATTTCTAGTGGTCTGTACAAATGTCTATGAATAAATTGTCATAAAAGGATTGATCGACGTTGTTGTTGTGGTCTTCAGTCCTGAGACTGGTTTGATGCAGCTCTCCATGCTACTCTATCCTGTGCAAGCCTCTTCATCTCCCAGTACCTACCGCAACCTACATCCTTCTGAATCTGCTTAGTGTATTCATCTCTTGGTCTCCCTCTACGATTTTTCCCCTCCACGCTGCCCTCCAATACTAAATTGGTGATCCCTTGATGACCCAGAACATGTCCTACCAACCGATACCTTCTTCTAGTCAAGTTGTGCCACAAACTTCCCTTCTTCCCAATCCTATTCAATATTTCCTCATTAGTTCAAATTACTCTTCTTCAGAAACGCTTTCCTTGCCATTGCCAGTCTACATTTTATATCCTCTCTACTTCGACCATCATCAGTTATTTTGCTCCCCAAATAGCAAAACTCCTTTACTACTTTAAGTGTCTCATTTCCTAATCTAATACTATCAGCATCACCCGATTTAATTCGACTACATTCCATTATCCTCGTTTTGCTTTTGTTGATGTTCATCTTATATCCTCCTATCAAGACACTATCCATTCCGTTCAACTGCTCTTCGAAGTCCGTTGCTGTCTCTGAAAGAATTACAATGTCATCGGCAAACCTCAAAGTTTTCATTTCTTCTCCATGGATTTTAATACATACTCCGAATTTTTCTTTTGTATCCATTACTGCTTGCTCAATATACAGATTGAATAACATTGAGGAGAGGCTACAACCCTGTCCCACTCCCTTCCCAATCACTGCTTCCCTTTCGTGTCCCTCGACTCTTACAACTGCCATCTGGTTTCTGTACAAATTGTAAATAGCTTTTCGCTGCCTGTGTTTTACCCCTGCCACCTACAGAATTTGAAAGAGAGTATTCCAGTCTACATTGTCAAAAGCTTTCTCTACGTCTACAAATGCTATAAACGTAGGTTTGCCTCTTCTTAATCTAGCTTCTAAGATAAGTCGTAGGGTCACTATTGCCTCACGTGTTCCAACATTTCTACGGAATCCAAACTAATCTTCCCCGAGGTCAGCTTCTACCAGTTTTTCCATTCGTCTGTAAAGAATACGAGTTAGTATTTTGCAGCTGTGACTTATTAAACTGATAGTTCGGTAATTTTCACATCTGTCAACACCTGTTTTCTTTGGGATTGGAATTATTATATTCTTCTTGAAGTCTGAGGGTATTTCGCCTGTTTCACACATCTTGCTCACCAGATGGTAGAGTTTTGTGAGGTCTGGCTCTCCCAAGGCCGTCAGTAGTTCCAATGGAATGTTGTCCACTCCGGGGCCACGGATTTTACAGACATAAATGTTGAAAACATAGGAGAAAGTCCATATACTTCTTTAAGTCGTTGATTAATTTCTAGTAGTCTGTACAAATGTCTATGAATAAATTGTCATAAAAGGATTGATCGACGTTGTTGTTGTGGTCTTCAGTCCTGAGACTGGTTTGATGCAGCTCTCCATGCTACTCTATCCTGTGCAAGCCTCTTCATCTCCCAGTACCTACCGCAACCTACATCCTTCTGAATCTGCTTAGTGTATTCATCTCTTGGTCTCCCTCTACGATTCTTCCCCTCCACGCTGCCCTCCAATACTAAATTGGTGATCCCTTGATGCCTCAGAACATGTCTTACCAACCGATCCCTTCTTCTAGTCAAGTTGTGCCACAAACTTCTCTTCTTCCCAATCCTATTCAATACTTCCTCATTAGTTATGTGATCTACCCATCTAATCTTCAGCATTCTTCTGTAGCACCACATTTCGAAAGCTTCTATTCTCTTCGTGTCCAAACTATTTATCGTCCACGTTTAGCTTCCACACATGGCTACACTCCATACAAATACTTTCAGAAATGACTTCCGACACTTAAATCTATACTCGATGTTAACAAACTTCTCTTCTTCAGAAACGCTTTCCTTGCCATTGCCAGTCTACATTTTATATCCTCTCTACTTCGACCATCATCAGTTATTTTGCTCCCCAAATAGCAAAACTCCTTTACTACTTTAAGTGTCTCATTTCCTAATCTAATACTATCAGCATCACCCGATTTAATTCGACTACATTCCATTATCCTCGTTTTGCTTTTGTTGATGTTCATCTTATATCCTCCTATCAAGACACTATCCATTCCGTTCAACTGCTCTTCGAAGTCCTTTGCTGTCTCTGAAAGAATTACAATGTCATCGGCAAACCTCAAAGTTTTTATTTCTTCTCCATGGATTTTAATACCTACTCCGAATTTTTCTTTTGTATCCTTTACTGCTTGCTCAATATACAGATTGAATAACATTGAGGAGAGGCTACATCCCTGCCTCACTCCCTTCCCAATCACTGCTTCCCTTTCGTGTCCCTCGACTCTTATAACCGCCATCTGGTTTCTGTACAAATTGTAAATAGCTTTTCGCTCCCTGTGTTTTACCTCTGCCACCTACAGAATTTGAAAGAGAGTATTCCAGTCTACATTGTCAAAAGCTTTCTCTAAGTCTACAAATGCTATAAACGTAGGTTTGCCTTTTCTTAATCTAGCTTCTAAGATAAGTCATAGGGTCACTATTGCCTCACGTGTTCCAACATTTCTACGGAATCCAAACTAATCTTCCCCGAGGTCAGCTTCTACCAGTTTTTCCATTCGTCTGTAAAGAATACGAGTTAGTATTTTGCAGCTGTGACTTATTAAACTGATAGTTCGGTAATTTGCACATCTGTCAACACCTGTTTTCTTTGGGATTGGAATTATTATATTCTTCTTGAAGTCTGAGGGTATTTCGCCTGTTTCACACATCTTGCTCACCAGATGGTAGAGTTTTGTGAGGTCTGGCTCTCCCAAGGCCGACAGTAGTTCCAATGGAATGTTGTCCACTCCGGGGCCATGGATTTTAAAGACATAAATGTTGAAAACATAGGAGAAAGTCCACATACTTCATTAACTCGTTGATTAATTTCTAGTAGTCTGTACAAATGTCTATGAATAAATTGTCATAAAAGGATTGATCGACGTTGTTGTTGTGGTCTTCAGTCCTGAGACTGGTTTGATGCAGCTCTCCATGCTACTCTATCCTGTGCAAGCCTCTTCATCTCCCAGTACCTACCGCAACCTACATCCTTCTGAATCTGCTTAGTGTATTCATCTCTTGGTCTCCCTCTAAGATTTTTCCCCTCCACGCTGCCCTCCAATACTAAATTGGTGATCCCTTGATGCCTCAGAACATGTCTTACCAGCCGATCCCTTCTTCTAGTCAAGTTGTGCCACAAACTTCTCTTCTTCCCAATCCTATTCACTACTTCCTCATTAGTTATGTGATCTACCCATCTAATCTTCAGCATTCTTCTGTAGCACCACATTTCGAAAGCTTCTATTCTCTTCTTGTCCAAACTATTTATCGTCCACGTTTAGCTTCCACACATGGCTACACTCCATACAAATACTTTCAGAAATGACTTCCTGACACTTAAATCTATACTCGATGTTAACAAACTTCTCTTCTTCAGAAACGCTTTCCTTGCCATTGCCAGTCTACATTTTATATCCTCTCTACTTCGACCATCATCAGTTATTTTGCTCCCCAAATAGCAAAACTCCTTTACTACTTTAAGTGTCTCATTTCCTAATCTAATACTATCAGCATCACCCGATTTAATTCGACTACATTCCATTATCCTCGTTTTGCTTTTGTTGATGTTCATCTTATATCCTCCTATCAAGACACTATCCATTCCGTTCAACTGCTCTTCGAAGTCCTTTGCTGTCTCTGAAAGAATTACAATGTCATCGGCAAACCTCAAAGTTTTTATTTCTTCTCCATGGATTTTAATACCTACTCCGAATTTTTCTTTTGTATCCTTTACTGCTTGCTCAATATCCAGATTGAATAACATTGAGGAGAGGCTACAACCCTGCCTCACTCCCTTCCCAATCACTGCTTCCCTTTCGTGTCCCTCGACTCTTATAACTGCCATCTGGTTTCTGTACAAATTGTAAATAGCTTTTCGCTAACTGTGTTTTACCCCTGCCACCTACAGAATTTGAAAGAGAGTATTCCAGTCTACATTGTCAAAAGCTTTCTCTAAGTCTACAAATGCTATAAACGTAGGTTTGCCTTTTCTTAATCTAGCTTCTAATATAAGTCATAGGGTCACTATTGCCTCACGTGTTCCAACATTTCTACGGAATCCAAATTAATCTTCCCCGAGGTCAGCTTCTACCAGTTTTTCCATTCGTCTGTAAAGAATACGAGTTAGTATTTTGCAGCTGTGACTTATTAAACTGATAGTTCGGTAATTTGCACATCTGTCAACACCTGTTTTCTTTGGGATTGGAATTATTATATTCTTCTTGAAGTCTGAGGGTATTTCGCCTGTTTCACACATCTTGCTCACCAGATGGTAGAGTTTTGTGAGGTCTGGCTCTCCCAAGGCCGTAAGTAGTTCCAATGGAATGTTGCCCACTCCGGGGCCACGGATTTTACAGACATAAATGTTGAAAACATAGGAGAAAGTCCACATACTTCTTTAAGTCGTTGATTAATTTCTAGTAGTCTGTACAAATGTCTATGAATAAATTGTCATAAAAGGATTGATCGACGTTGTTGTTGCGGTCTTCAGTCCTGAGACTGGTTTGATGCAGCTCTCCATGCTACTCTATCCTGTGCAAGCCTCTTCATCTCCCAGTACCTACCGCAACCTACATCTTTCTGAATCTGCTTAGTGTATTCATCTCTTGGTCTCCCTCTACGATTTTTCCCCTCCACGCTGCCCTCCAATACTAAATTGGTGATCCCTTGATGCCTCAGAACATGTCCTACCAACCGATCCCTTCTTCTAGTCAAGTTGTGCCACAGACTTCCCTTCTTCCCAATCCTATTCAATACTTCATCATTAGTTCAAATTTCTCTTCTTCAGAAACGCTTTCCTTGCCATTGCCAGTCTACATTTTATATCCTCTCTACTTCGACCATCATCAGTTATTTTGCTCCCCAAATAGCAAAACTCCTTTACTACTTTAAGTGTCTCATTTCCTAATCTAATACTATCAGCATCACCCGATTTAATTCGACTACATTCCATTATCCTCGTTTTGCTTTTGTTGATGTTCATCTTATATCCTCCTATCAAGACACTATCCATTCCGTTCAACTGCTCTTCGAAGTCCTTTGCTGTCTCTGAAAGAATTACAATGTCATCGGCAAACCTCAAAGTTTTTATTTCTTCTCCATGGATTTTAATACCTACTCCGAATTTTTCTTTTGTATCCTTTACTGCTTGCTCAATATACAGATTGAATAACATTGAGGAGAGGCTACATCCCTGCCTCACTCCCTTCCCAATCACTGCTTCCCTTTCGTGTCCCTCGACTCTTATAACCGCCATCTGGTTTCTGTACAAATTGTAAATAGCTTTTCGCTCCCTGTGTTTTACCTCTGCCACCGACAGAATTTGAAAGAGAGTATTCCAGTCTACATTGTCAAAAGCTTTCTCTAAGTCTACAAATGCTATAAACGTAGGTTTGCCTTTTCTTAATCTAGCTTCTAAGATAAGTCATAGGGTCACTATTGCCTCACGTGTTCCAACATTTCTACGGAATCCAAACTAATCTTCCCCGAGGTCAGCTTCTACCAGTTTTTCCATTCGTCTGTAAAGAATACGAGTTAGTATTTTGCAGCTGTGACTTATTAAACTGATAGTTCGGTAATTTGCACATCTGTCAACACCTGTTTTCTTTGGGATTGGAATTATTATATTCTTCTTGAAGTCTGAGGGTATTTCGCCTGTTTCACACATCTTGCTCACCAGATGGTAGAGTTTTGTGAGGTCTGGCTCTCCCAAGGCCGACAGTAGTTCCAATGGAATGTTGTCCACTCCGGGGCCATGGATTTTAAAGACATAAATGTTGAAAACATAGGAGAAAGTCCACATACTTCTTTAACTCGTTGATTAATTTCTAGTAGTCTGTACAAATGTCTATGAATAAATTGTCATAAAAGGATTGATCGACGTTGTTGTTGTGGTCTTCAGTCCTGAGACTGGTTTGATGCAGCTCTCCATGCTACTCTATCCTGTGCAAGCCTCTTCATCTCCCAGTACCTACCGCAACCTACATCCTTCTGAATCTGCTTAGTGTATTCATCTCTTGGTCTCCCTCTAAGATTTTTCCCCTCCACGCTGCCCTCCAATACTAAATTGGTGATCCCTTGATGCCTCAGAACATGTCTTACCAGCCGATCCCTTCTTCTAGTCAAGTTGTGCCACAAACTTCTCTTCTTCCCAATCCTATTCACTACTTCCTCATTAGTTATGTGATCTACCCATCTAATCTTCAGCATTCTTCTGTAGCACCACATTTCGAAAGCTTCTATTCTCTTCTTGTCCAAACTATTTATCGTCCACGTTTAGCTTCCACACATGGCTACACTCCATACAAATACTTTCAGAAATGACTTCCTGACACTTAAATCTATACTCGATGTTAACAAACATCTCTTCTTCAGAAACGCTTTCCTTGCCATTGCCAGTCTACATTTTATATCCTCTCTACTTCGACCATCATCAGTTATTTTGCTCCCCAAATAGCAAAACTCCTTTACTACTTTAAGTGTCTCATTTCCTAATCTAATACTATCAGCATCACCCGATTTAATTCGACTACATTCCATTATCCTCGTTTTGCTTTTGTTGATGTTCATCTTATATCCTCCTATCAAGACACTATCCATTCCGTTCAACTGCTCTTCGAAGTCCTTTGCTGTCTCTGAAAGAATTACAATGTCATCGGCAAACCTCAAAGTCTTTATTTCTTCTCCATGGATTTTAATACCTACTCCGAATTTTTCTTTTGTATCCTTTACTGCTTGCTCAATATCCAGATTGAATAACATTGAGGAGAGGCTACAACCCTGCCTCACTCCCTTGCCAATCACTGCTTCCCTTTCGTGTCCCTCGACTCTTATAACTGCCATCTGGTTTCTGTACAAATTGTAAATAGCTTTTCGCTCCCTGTGTTTGACTCCTGCCACCTACAGAATTTGAAAGAGAGTATTCCAGTCTACATTGTCAAAAGCTTTCTCTAAGTCCACAAATGCTATAAACGTAGGTTTGCCTCTTCTTAATCTAGCTTCTAAGATAAGTCGTAGGGTCACTACTGCCTCACGTGTCCCAACATTTCTACGGAATCCAAACTAATCTTCCCCTAAGTCAGCTTCTACCAGTTTTTCATTCGTCTGTAAAGAATACGAGTTAGTATTTTGCAGCTGTGACTTATTAAACTGATAGTTCGGTAATTTTCACATCTGTCAACACCTGTTTTCTTTGGGATTGGAATTATTATATTCTTCTTGAAGTCTGAGGGTATTTCGCCTGTTTCACACATCTTGCTCACCAGATGGTAGAGTTTTGTGAGGTCTGGCTCTCCCAAGGCCGTCAGTAGTTCCAATGGAATGTTGTCCACTCCGGGGCCACGGATTTTACAGACATAAATGTTGAAAACATAGGAGAAAGTCCACATACTTCTTTAACTCGTTGATTAATTTCTAGTAGTCTGTACAAATGTCTATGAATAAATTGTCATAAAAGGATTGTTCGACGTTGTTGTTGTGGTCTTCAGTCCTGAGACTGGTTTGATGCAGCTCTCCATGCTACTCTATCCTGTGCAAGCCTCTTCATCTCCCAGTATCTACCGCAACCTACATCTTTCTGAATCTGCTTAGTGTATTCATCTCTTGGTCTCCCTCTACGATTTTTCCCCTCCACGCTGCCCTCCAATACTAAATTGGTGATCCCTTGATGCCTCAGAACATGTCCTACCAACCGATCCCTTCTTCTAGTCAAGTTGTGCCACAAACTTCTCTTCTTCCCAATCCTATTCAATACTTCCTCATTAGTTATGTGATCTACGCATCTAACCTTCAGCATTCTTCTGTAGCACCACATTTCGAAAGCTTCTATTCTCTTCTTGTCCAAACTATTTATCGTCCACGTTTAACTTCCACACATGGCTACACTCCATACAAATACTTTCAGAAATGACTTCCTGACACTTAAATCTATACTCGATGTTAACAAATTTCTCTTCTTCAGAAACGCTTTCCTTGCCATTGCCAGTCTACATTTTATATCCTCTCTACTTCGACCATCATCAGTTATTTTGCTCCCCAAATAGCAAAACTCCTTTACTACTTTAAGTGTCTCATTTCCTAGTCTAATACTATCAGCATCACCCGATTTAATTCGACTACATTCCATTATCCTCGTTTTGCTTTTGTTGATGTTCATCTTATATCCTCCTATCAAGACACTATCCATTCCGTTCAACTGCTCTTCGAAGTCCTTTGCTGTCTCTGAAAGAATTACAATGTCATCGGCAAACCTCAAAGTTTTTATTTCTTCTCCATGGATTTTAATACCTACTCCGAATTTTTCTTTTGTATCCTTTACTGCTTGCTCAATATCCAGATTGAATAACATTGAGGAGAGGCTACAACCCTGCCTCACTCCCTTCCCAATCACTGCTTCCCTTTCGTGTCCCTCGACTCTTATAACTGACATCTGGTTTCTGTACAAATTGTAAATAGCTTTTCGCTCCCTGTGTTTAACCCCTGCCACCTACAGAATTTGAAAGAGAGTATTCCAGTCTACATTGTCAAAAGCTTTCTCTAAGTCTACAAATGCTATAAACGTAGGTTTGCCTTTTCTTAATCTAGCTTCGAAGATAAGTCGTAGGGTCACTATTGCCTCACGTGTTCCAACATTTCTACGGAATCCAAACTAATCTTCCCCGAGGTCAGCTTCTACCAGTTTTTCCATTCGTCTGTAAAGAATACGAGTTAGTATTTTGCAGCTGTGACTTATTAAACTGATAGTTCGGTAATTTTCACATCTGTCAACACCTGTTATCTTTGGGATTGGAATTATTATATTCTTCTTGAAGTCTGAGGGTATTTCGCCTGTTTCACACATCTTGCTCACCAGATGGTAGAGTTTTGTGAGGTCTGGGTCTCCCAAGGCCGTCAGTAGTTCCAATGGAATGTTGTACACTCCGGGGCCACGGATTTTACAGACATAAATGTTGAAAACATAGGAGAAAGTCCATATACTTCTTTAAGTCGTTGATTAATTTCTAGTAGTCTGTACAAATGTCTATGAATAAATTGTCATAAAAGGATTGATCGACGTTGTTGTTGTGGTCTTCAGTCCTGAGACTGGTTTGATGCAGCTCTCCATGCTACTCTATCCTGTGCAAGCCTCTTCATCTCCCAGTACCTACCGCAACCTACATCCTTCTGAATCTGCTTAGTGTATTCATCTCTTGGTCTCCCTCTACGATTTTTCCCCTCCACGCTGCCCTCCAATACTAAATTGGTGATCCCTTGATGCCTCAGAACATGTCCTACCAACCGATCCCTTCTTCTAGTCAAGTTGTGCCACAAACTTCTCTTCTTCCCAATCCTATTCAATACTTCCTCATTAGTTATGTGATCTACCCATCTAATCTTCAGCATTCTTCTGTAGCACCACATTTCGAAAGCTTCTATTCTCTTCTTGTCCAAACTATTTATCGTCCACGTTTAACTTCCACACATGGCTACACTCCATACAAATACTTTCAGAAATGACTTCCTGACACTTAAATCTATACTCGATGTTAACAAATTTCTCTTCTTCAGAAACGCTTTCCTTGCCATTGCCAGTCTACATTTTATATCCTCTCTACTTCGACCATCATCAGTTATTTTGCTCCCCAAATAGCAAAACTCCTTTACTACTTTAAGTGTCTCATTTCCTAATCTAATACTATCAGCATCACCCGATTTAATTCGACTACATTCCATTATCCTCGTTTTGCTTTTGTTGATGTTCATCTTATATCCTCCTATCAAGACACTATCCATTCCGTTCAACTGCTCTTCGAGGTCCTTTGCTGTCTCTGAAAGAATTACAATGTCATCGGCAAACCGCAAAGTTTTTATTTCTTCTCCATGGATTTTAATACCTACTCCGAATTTTTCTTTTGTATCCTTTACTGCTTGCTCAATATCCAGACTGAATAACATTGAGGAGAGGCTACAACCCTGCCTCACTCCCTTCCCAATCACTGCTTCCCTTTCGTGTCCCTCGACTCTTATAACTGCCATCTGGTTTCTGTACAAATTGTAAATAGCTTTTCGCTCCCTGTGTTTGACTCCTGCCACCTACAGAATTTGAAAGAGAGTATTCCAGTCTACATTGTCAAAAGCTTTCTCTAAGTCCACAAATGCTATAAACGTAGGTTTGCCTCTTCTTAATCTAGCTTCTAAGATAAGTCGTAGGGTCACTACTGCCTCACGTGTCCCAACATTTCTACGGAATCCAAACTAATCTTCCCCGAAGTCAGCTTCTACCAGTTTTTCAGACGCATTCGTCTGTAAAGAATACGAGTTAGTATTTTGCAGCTGTGACTTATTAAACTGATAGTTCGGTAATTTTCACATCTGTCAACACCTGTTTTCTTTGGGATTGGAATTATTATATTCTTCTTGAAGTCTGAGGGTATTTCGCCTGTTTCACACATCTTGCTCACCAGATGGTAGAGTTTTGTGAGGTCTGGCTCTCCCAAGGCCGTCAGTAGTTCCAATGGAATGTTGTCCACTCCGGGGCCACGGATTTTACAGACATAAATGTTGAAAACATAGGAGAAAGTCCACATACTTCTTTAACTCGTTGATTAATTTCTAGTAGTCTGTACAAATGTCTATGAATAAATTGTCATAAAAGGATTGTTCGACGTTGTTGTTGTGGTCTTCAGTCCTGAGACTGGTTTGATGCAGCTCTCCATGCTACTCTATCCTGTGCAAGCCTCTTCATCTCCCAGTATCTACCGCAACCTACATCTTTCTGAATCTGCTTAGTGTATTCATCTCTTGGTCTCCCTCTACGATTTTTCCCCTCCACGCTGCCCTCCAATACTAAATTGGTGATCCCTTGATGCCTCAGAACATGTCCTACCAATCGATCCCTTCTTCTAGTCAAGTTGTGCCACAAACTTCTCTTCTTCCCAATCCTATTCAATACTTCCTCATTAGTTATGTGATCTACGCATCTAATCTTCAGCATTCTTCTGTAGCACCACATTTCGAAAGCTTCTATTCTCTTCTTGTCCAAACTATTTATCGTCCACGTTTAACTTCCACACATGGCTACACTCCATACAAATACTTTCAGAAATGACTTCCTGACACTTAAATCTATACTCGATGTTAACAAATTTCTCTTCTTCAGAAACGCTTTCCTTGCCATTGCCAGTCTACATTTTATATCCTCTCTACTTCGACCATCATCAGTTATTTTGCTCCCCAAATAGCAAAACTCCTTTACTACTTTAAGTGTCTCATTTCCTAGTCTAATACTATCAGCATCACCCGATTTAATTCGACTACATTCCATTATCCTCGTTTTGCTTTTGTTGATGTTCATCTTATATCCTCCTATCAAGACACTATCCATTCCGTTCAACTGCTCTTCGAAGTCCTTTGCTGTCTCTGAAAGAATTACAATGTCATCGGCAAACCTCAAAGTTTTTATTTCTTCTCCATGGATTTTAATACCTACTCCGAATTTTTCTTTTGTATCCTTTACTGCTTGCTCAATATCCAGATTGAATAACATTGAGGAGAGGCTACAACCCTGCCTCACTCCCTTCCCAATCACTGCTTCCCTTTCGTGTCCCTCGACTCTTATAACTGACATCTGGTTTCTGTACAAATTGTAAATAGCTTTTCGCTCCCTGTGTTTAACCCCTGCCACCTACAGAATTTGAAAGAGAGTATTCCAGTCTACATTGTCAAAAGCTTTCTCTAAGTCTACAAATGCTATAAACGTAGGTTTGCCTTTTCTTAATCTAGCTTCTAAGATAAGTCGTAGGGTCACTATTGCCTCACGTGTTCCAACATTTCTACGGAATCCAAACTAATCTTCCCCGAGGTCAGCTTCTACCAGTTTTTCCATTCGTCTGTAAAGAATACGAGTTAGTATTTTGCAGCTGTGACTTATTAAACTGATAGTTCGGTAATTTTCACATCTGTCAACACCTGTTATCTTTGGGATTGGAATTATTATATTCTTCTTGAAGTCTGAGGGTATTTCGCCTGTTTCACACATCTTGCTCACCAGATGGTAGAGTTTTGTGAGGTCTGGGTCTCCCAAGGCCGTCAGTAGTTCCAATGGAATGTTGTACACTCCGGGGCCACGGATTTTACAGACATAAATGTTGAAAACATAGGAGAGAGTCCATATACTTCTTTAAGTCGTTGATTAATTTCTAGTAGTCTGTACAAATGTCTATGAATAAATTGTCATAAAAGGATTGATCGACGTTGTTGTTGTGGTCTTCAGTCCTGAGACTGGTTTGATGCAGCTCTCCATGCTACTCTATCCTGTGCAAGCCTCTTCATCTCCCAGTACCTACCGCAACCTACATCCTTCTGAATCTGCTTAGTGTATTCATCTCTTGGTCTCCCTCTACGATTTTTCCCCTCCACGCTGCCCTCCAATACTAAATTGGTGATCCCTTGATGCCTCAGAACATGTCCTACCAACCGATCCCTTCTTCTAGTCAAGTTGTGCCACAAACTTCTCTTCTTCCCAATCCTATTCAATACTTCCTCATTAGTTATGTGATCTACCCATCTAATCTTCAGCATTCTTCTGTAGCACCACATTTCGAAAGCTTCTATTCTCTTCTTGTCCAAACTATTTATCGTCCACGTTTAACTTCCACACATGGCTACACTCCATACAAATACTTTCAGAAATGACTTCCTGACACTTAAATCTATACTCGATGTTAACAAATTTCTCTTCTTCAGAAACGCTTTCCTTGCCATTGCCAGTCTACATTTTATATCCTCTCTACTTCGACCATCATCAGTTATTTTGCTCCCCAAATAGCAAAACTCCTTTACTACTTTAAGTGTCTCATTTCCTAATCTAATACTATCAGCATCACCCGATTTAATTCGACTACATTCCATTATCCTCGTTTTGCTTTTGTTGATGTTCATCTTATATCCTCCTATCAAGACACTATCCATTCCGTTCAACTGCTCTTCGAGGTCCTTTGCTGTCTCTGAAAGAATTACAATGTCATCGGCAAACCGCAAAGTTTTTATTTCTTCTCCATGGATTTTAATACCTACTCCGAATTTTTCTTTTGTATCCTTTACTGCTTGCTCAATATCCAGACTGAATAACATTGAGGAGAGGCTACAACCCTGCCTCACTCCCTTCCCAATCACTGCTTCCCTTTCGTGTCCCTCGACTCTTATAACTGCCATCTGGTTTCTGTACAAATTGTAAATAGCTTTTCGCTCCCTGTGTTTGACTCCTGCCACCTACAGAATTTGAAAGAGAGTATTCCAGTCTACATTGTCAAAAGCTTTCTCTAAGTCCACAAATGCTATAAACGTAGGTTTGCCTCTTCTTAATCTAGCTTCTAAGATAAGTCGTAGGGTCACTACTGCCTCACGTGTCCCAACATTTCTACGGAATCCAAACTAATCTTCCCCGAAGTCAGCTTCTACCAGTTTTTCATTCGTCTGTAAAGAATACGAGTTAGTATTTTGCAGCTGTGACTTATTAAACTGATAGTTCGGTAATTTTCACATCTGTCAACACCTGTTTTCTTTGGGATTGGAATTATTATATTCTTCTTGAAGTCTGAGGGTATTTCGCCTGTTTCACACATCTTGCTCACCAGATGGTAGAGTTTTGTGAGGTCTGGCTCTCCCAAGGCCGTCAGTAGTTCCAATGGAATGTTGTCCACTCCGGGGCCACGGATTTTACAGACATAAATGTTGAAAACATAGGAGAAAGTCCACATACTTCTTTAACTCGTTGATTAATTTCTAGTAGTCTGTACAAATGTCTATGAATAAATTGTCATAAAAGGATTGATCGACGTTGTTGTTGTGGTCTTCAGTCCTGAGACTGGTTTGATGCAGCTCTCCATGCTACTCTATCCTGTGCAAGCCTCTTCATCTCCCAGTACCTACCGCAACCTACATCTTTCTGAATCTGCTTAGTGTATTCATCTCTTGGTCTCCCTCTACGATTTTTCCCCTCCACGCTGCCCTCCAATACTAAATTGGTGATCCCTTGATGCCTCAGAACATGTCCTACCAACCGATCCCTTCTTCTAGTCAAGTTGTGCCACAAACTTCTCTTCTTCCCAATCCTATTCAATACTTCCTCATTAGTTATGTGATCTACGCATCTAATCTTCAGCATTCTTCTGTAGCACCACATTTCGAAAGCTTCTATTCTCTTCTTGTCCAAACTATTTATCGTCCACGTTTAACTTCCACACATGGCTACACTCCATACAAATACTTTCAGAAATGACTTCCTGACACTTAAATCTATACTCGATGTTAACAAATTTCTCTTCTTCAGAAACGCTTTCCTTGCCATTGCCAGTCTACATTTTATATCCTCTCTACTTCGACCATCATCAGTTATTTTGCTCCCCAAATAGCAAAACTCCTTTACTACTTTAAGTGTCTCATTTCCTAATCTAATACTATCAGCATCACCCGATTTAATTCGACTACATTCCATTATCCTCGTTTTGCTTTTGTTGATGTTCATCTTATATCCTCCTATCAAGACACTATCCATTCCGTTCAACTGCTCTTCGAAGTCCTTTGCTGTCTCTGAAAGAATTACAATGTCATCGGCAAACCTCAAAGTTTTTATTTCTTCTCCATGGATTTTAATACCTACTCCGAATTTTTCTTTTGTATCCTTTACTGCTTGCTCAATATCCAGATTGAATAACATTGAGGAGAGGCTACAACCCTGCCTCACTCCCTTCCCAATCACTGCTTCCCTTTCGTGTCCCTCGACTCTTATAACTGCCATCTGGTTTCTGTACAAATTGTAAATAGCTTTTCGCTAACTGTGTTTTACCCCTGCCACCTACAGAATTTGAAAGAGAGTATTCCAGTCTACATTGTCAAAAGCTTTCTCTAAGTCTACAAATGCTATAAACGTAGGTTTGCCTTTTCTTAATCTAGCTTCTAAGATAAGTCGTAGGGTCACTATTGCCTCACGTGTTCCAACATTTCTACGGAATCCAAACTAATCTTCCCCGAGGTCAGCTTCTACCAGTTTTTCCATTCGTCTGTAAAGAATACGAGTTAGTATTTTGCAGCTGTGACTTATTAAACTGATAGTTCGGTAATTTTCACATCTGTCAACACCTGTTATCTTTGGGATTGGAATTATTATATTCTTCTTGAAGTCTGAGGGTATTTCGCCTGTTTCACACATCTTGCTCACCAGATGGTAGAGTTTTGTGAGGTCTGGCTCTCCCAAGGCCGTCAGTAGTTCCAATGGAATGTTGTCCACTCCGGGGCCACGGATTTTACAGACATAAATGTTGAAAACATAGGAGAAAGTCCATATACTTCTTTAAGTCGTTGATTAATTTCTAGTAGTCTGTACAAATGTCTATGAATAAATTGTCATAAAAGGATTGATCGACGTTGTTGTTGTGGTCTTCAGTCCTGAGACTGGTTTGATGCAGCTCTCCATGCTACTCTATCCTGTGCAAGCCTCTTCATCTCCCAGTACCTACCGCAACCTACATCCTTCTGAATCTGCTTAGTGTATTCATCTCTTGGTCTCCCTCTACGATTTTTCCCCTCCACGCTGCCCTCCAATACTAAATTGGTGATCCCTTGATGCCTCAGAACATGTCCTACCAACCGATCCCTTCTTCTAGTCAAGTTGTGCCACAAACTTCTCTTCTTCCCAATCCTATTCAATACTTCCTCATTAGTTATGTGATCTACCAATCTAATCTTCAGCATTCTTCTGTAGCACCACATTTCGAAAGCTTCTATTCTCTTCTTGTCCAAACTATTTATCGTCCACGTTTAACTTCCACACATGGCTACACTCCATACAAATACTTTCAGAAATGACTTCCTGAAACTTAAATCTATACTCGATGTTAACAAATTTCTCTTCTTCAGAAACGCTTTCCTTGCCATTGCCAGTCTACATTTTATATCCTCTCTACTTCGACCATCATCAGTTATTTTGCTCCCCAAATAGCAAAACTCCTTTACTACTTTAAGTGTCTCATTTCCTAATCTAATACTATCAGCATCACCCGATTTAATTCGACTACATTCCATTATCCTCGTTTTGCTTTTGTTGATGTTCATCTTATATCCTCCTATCAAGACACTATCCATACCGTTCAACTGCTCTTCGAGGTCCTTTGCTGTCTCTGAAAGAATTACAATGTCATCGGCAAACCGCAAAGTTTTTATTTCTTCTCCATGGATTTTAATACCTACTCCGAATTTTTCTTTTGTATCCTTTACTGCTTGCTCAATATCCAGATTGAATAACATTGAGGAGAGGCTACAACCCTGCCTCACTCCCTTCCCAATCACTGCTTCCCTTTCGTGTCCCTCGACTCTTATAACTGCCATCTGGTTTCTGTACAAATTGTAAATAGCTTTTCGCTCCCTGTGTTTGACTCCTGCCACCTACAGAATTTGAAAGAGAGTATTCCAGTCTACATTGTCAAAAGCTTTCTCTAAGTCCACAAATGCTATAAACGTAGGTTTGCCTCTTCTTAATCTAGCTTCTAAGATAAGTCGTAGGGTCACTACTGCCTCACGTGTCCCAACATTTCTACGGAATCCAAACTAATCTTCCCCGAAGTCAGCTTCTACCAGTTTTTCATTCGTCTGTAAAGAATACGAGTTAGTATTTTGCAGCTGTGACTTATTAAACTGATAGTTCGGTAATTTTCACATCTGTCAACACCTGTTTTCTTTGGGATTGGAATTATTATATTCTTCTTGAAGTCTGAGGGTATTTCGCCTGTTTCACACATCTTGCTCACCAGATGGTAGAGTTTTGTGAGGTCTGGCTCTCCCAAGGCCGTCAGTAGTTCCAATGGAATGTTGTCCACTCCGGGGCCACGGATTTTACAGACATAAATGTTGAAAACATAGGAGAAAGTCCACATACTTCTTTAACTCGTTGATTAATTTCTAGTAGTCTGTACAAATGTCTATGAATAAATTGTCATAAAAGGATTGATCGACGTTGTTGTTGTGGTCTTCAGTCCTGAGACTGGTTTGATGCAGCTCTCCATGCTACTCTATCCTGTGCAAGCCTCTTCATCTCCCAGTACCTACCGCAACCTACATCTTTCTGAATCTGCTTAGTGTATTCATGTCTTGGTCTCCCTCTACGATTTTTCCCCTCCACGCTGCCCTCCAATACTAAATTGGTGATCCCTTGATGCCTCAGAACATGTCCTACCAACCGATCCCTTCTTCTAGTCAAGTTGTGCCACAAACTTCTCTTCTTCCCAATCCTATTCAATACTTCCTCATTAGTTATGTGATCTACCCATCTAATCTTCAGCATTCTTCTGTAGCACCACATTTCGAAAGCTTCTATTCTCTTCTTGTCCAAACTATTTATCGTCCACGTTTAACTTCCACACATGGCTACACTCCATACAAATACTTTCAGAAATGACTTCCTGACACTTAAATCTATACTCGATGTTAACAAATTTCTCTTCTTCAGAAACGCTTTCCTTGCCATTGCCAGTCTACATTTTATATCCTCTCTACTTCGACCATCATCAGTTATTTTGCTCCCCAAATAGCAAAACTCCTTTACTACTTTAAGTGTCTCATTTCCTAATCTAATACTATCAGCATCACCCGATTTAATTCGACTACATTCCATTATCCTCGTTTTGCTTTTGTTGATGTTCATCTTATATCCTCCTATCAAGACACTATCCATTCCGTTCAACTGCTCTTCGAAGTCCTTTGCTGTCTCTGAAAGAATTACAATGTCATCGGCAAACCTCAAAGTTTTTATTTCTTCTCCATGGATTTTAATACCTACTCCGAATTTTTCTTTTGTATCCTTTACTGCTTGCTCAATATCCAGATTGAATAACATTGAGGAGAGGCTACAACCCTGCCTTACTCCCTTCCCAATCACTGCTTCCCTTTCGTGTCCCTCGACTCTTATAACTGCCATCTGGTTTCTGTACAAATTGTAAATAGCTTTTCGCTCCCTGTGTTTTACTCCTGCCACCTACAGAATTTGAAAGAGAGTATTCCAGTCTACATTGTCAAAAGCTTTCTCTAAGTCTACAAATGATGTAAACGTAGGTTTGCCTCTTCTTAATCTAGCTTCTAAGATAAGTCGTAGGGTCACTACTGCCTCACGTGTTCCAACATTTCTACGGAATCCAAACTAATCTTCCCCGAAGTCAGCTTCTACCAGTTTTTCATTCGTCTGTAAAGAATACGAGTTAGTATTTTGCAGCTGTGACTTATTAAACTGATAGTTCGGTAATTTTCACATCTGTCAACACCTGTTTTCTTTGGGATTGTAATTATTATATTCTTCTTGAAGTCTGAGGGTATTTCGCCTGTTTCACACATCTTGCTCACCAGATGGTAGAGTTTTGTGAGGTCTGGCTCTCCCAAGGCCGTCAGTAGTTCCAATGGAATGTTGTCCACTCCGGGGCCACGGATTTTACAGACATAAATGTTGAAAACATAGGAGAAAGTCCACATACTTCTTTAACTCGTTGATTAATTTCTAGTAGTCTGTACAAATGTCTATGAATAAATTGTCATAAAAGGATTGATCGACGTTGTTGTTGTGGTCTTCAGTCCTGAGACTGGTTTGATGCAGCTCTCCATGCTACTCTATCCTGTGCAAGCCTCTTCATCTCCCAGTACCTACCGCAACCTACATCTTTCTGAATCTGCTTAGTGTATTCATGTCTTGGTCTCCCTCTACGATTTTTCCCCTCCACGCTGCCCTCCAATACTAAATTGGTGATCCCTTGATGCCTCAGAACATGTCCTACCAACCGATCCCTTCTTCTAGTCAAGTTGTGCCACAAACATCTCTTCTTCCCAATCCTATTCAATACTTCCTCATTAGTTATGTGATCTACCCATCTAATCTTCAGCATTCTTCTGTAGCACCACATTTCGAAAGCTTCTATTCTCTTCTTGTCCAAACTATTTATCGTCCACGTTTAACTTCCACACATGGCTACACTCCATACAAATACTTTCAGAAATGACTTCCTGACACTTAAATCTATACTCGATGTTAACAAATTTCTCTTCTTCAGAAACGCTTTCCTTGCCATTGCCAGTCTACATTTTATATCCTCTCTACTTCGACCATCATCAGTTATTTTGCTCCCCAAATAGCAAAACTCCTTTACTACTTTAAGTGTCTCATTTCCTAATCTAATACTATCAGCATCACCCGATTTAATTCGACTACATTCCATTATCCTCGTTTTGCTTTTGTTGATGTTCATCTTATATCCTCCTATCAAGACACTATCCATTCCGTTCAACTGCTCTTCGAAGTCCTTTGCTGTCTCTGAAAGAATTACAATGTCATCGGCAAACCTCAAAGTTGTATCCTTTACTGCTTGCTCAATATCCAGATTGAATAACATTGAGGAGAGGCTACAACCCTGCCTTACTCCCTTCCCAATCACTGCTTCCCTTTCGTGTCCCTCGACTCTTATAACTGCCATCTGGTTTCTGTACAAATTGTAAATAGCTTTTCGCTCCCTGTGTTTTACTCCTGCCACCTACAGAATTTGAAAGAGAGTATTCCAGTCTACATTGTCAAAAGCTTTCTCTAAGTCTACAAATGATGTAAACGTAGGTTTGCCTCTTCTTAATCTAGCTTCTAAGATAAGTCGTAGGGTCACTACTGCCTCACGTGTTCCAACATTTCTACGGAATCCAAACTAATCTTCCCCGAAGTCAGCTTCTACCAGTTTTTCATTCGTCTGTAAAGAATACGAGTTAGTATTTTGCAGCTGTGACTTATTAAACTGATAGTTCGGTAATTTTCACATCTGTCAACACCTGTTTTCTTTGGGATTGGAATTATTATATTCTTCTTGAAGTCTGAGGGTATTTCGCCTGTTTCACACATCTTGCTCACCAGATGGTAGAGTTTTGTGAGGTCTGGCTCTCCCAAGGCCGTCAGTAGTTCCAATGGAATGTTGTCCACTCCGGGGCCACGGATTTTACAGACATAAATGTTGAAAACATAGGAGAAAGTCCACATACTTCTTTAACTCGTTGATTAATTTCTAGTAGTCTGTACAAATGTCTATGAATAAATTGTCATAAAAGGATTGATCGACGTTGTTGTTGTGGTCTTCAGTCCTGAGACTGGTTTGATGCAGCTCTCCATGCTACTCTATCCTGTGCAAGCCTCTTCATCTCCCAGTACCTACCGCAACCTACATCTTTCTGAATCTGCTTAGTGTATTCATCTCTTGGTCTCCCTCTACGATTTTTCCCCTCCACGCTGCCCTCCAATACTAAATTGGTGATCCCTTGATGCCTCAGAACATGTCCTACCAACCGATCCCTTCTTCTAGTCAAGTTGTGCCACAAACTTCTCTTCTTCCCAATCCTATTCAATACTTCCTCATTAGTTATGTGATCTACCCATCTAATCTTCAGCATTCTTCTGTAGCACCACATTTCGAAAGCTTCTATTCTCTTCTTGTCCAAACTATTTATCGTCCACGTTTAACTTCCACACATGGCTACACTCCATACAAATACTTTCAGAAATGACTTCCTGACACTTAAATCTATACTCGATGTTAACAAATTTCTCTTCTTCAGAAACGCTTTCCTTGCCATTGCCAGTCTACATTTTATATCCTCTCTACTTCGACCATCATCAGTTATTTTGCTCCCCAAATAGCAAAACTCCTTTACTACTTTAAGTGTCTCATTTCCTAATCTAATACTATCAGCATCACCCGATTTAATTCGACTACATTCCATTATCCTCGTTTTGCTTTTGTTGATGTTCATCTTATATCCTCCTATCAAGACACTATCCATTCCGTTCAACTGCTCTTCGAAGTCCTTTGCTGTCTCTGAAAGAATTACAATGTCATCGGCAAACCTCAAAGTTGTATCCTTTACTGCTTGCTCAATATCCAGATTGAATAACATTGAGGAGAGGCTACAACCCTGCCTTACTCCCTTCCCAATCACTGCTTCCCTTTCGTGTCCCTCGACTCTTATAACTGCCATCTGGTTTCTGTACAAATTGTAAATAGCTTTTCGCTCCCTGTGTTTTACTCCTGCCACCTACAGAATTTGAAAGAGAGTATTCCAGTCTACATTGTCAAAAGCTTTCTCTAAGTCTACAAATGATGTAAACGTAGGTTTGCCTCTTCTTAATCTAGCTTCTAAGATAAGTCGTAGGGTCACTACTGCCTCACGTGTTCCAACATTTCTACGGAATCCAAACTAATCTTCCCCGAAGTCAGCTTCTACCAGTTTTTCATTCGTCTGTAAAGAATACGAGTTAGTATTTTGCAGCTGTGACTTATTAAACTGATAGTTCGGTAATTTTCACATCTGTCAACACCTGTTTTCTTTGGGATTGGAATTATTATATTCTTCTTGAAGTCTGAGGGTATTTCGCCTGTTTCACACATCTTGCTCACCAGATGGTAGAGTTTTGTGAGGTCTGGCTCTCCCAAGGCCGTCAGTAGTTCCAATGGAATGTTGTCCACTCCGGGGCCACGGATTTTACAGACATAAATGTTGAAAACATAGGAGAAAGTCCACATACTTCTTTAACTCGTTGATTAATTTCTAGTAGTCTGTACAAATGTCTATGAATAAATTGTCATAAAAGGATTGATCGACGTTGTTGTTGTGGTCTTCAGTCCTGAGACTGGTTTGATGCAGCTCTCCATGCTACTCTATCCTGTGCAAGCCTCTTCATCTCCCAGTACCTACCGCAACCTACATCTTTCTGAATCTGCTTAGTGTATTCATCTCTTGGTCTCCCTCTACGATTTTTCCCCTCCACGCTGCCCTCCAATACTAAATTGGTGATCCCTTGATGCCTCAGAACATGTCCTACCAACCGATCCCTTCTTCTAGTCAAGTTGTGCCACAAACTTCTCTTCTTCCCAATCCTATTCAATACTTCCTCATTAGTTATGTGATCTACCCATCTAATCTTCAGCATTCTTCTGTAGCACCACATTTCGAAAGCTTCTATTCTCTTCTTGTCCAAACTATTTATCGTCCACGTTTAACTTCCACACATGGCTACACTCCATACAAATACTTTCAGAAATGACTTCCTGACACTTAAATCTATACTCGATGTTAACAAATTTCTCTTCTTCAGAAACGCTTTCCTTGCCATTGCCAGTCTACATTTTATATCCTCTCTACTTCGACCATCATCAGTTATTTTGCTCCCCAAATAGCAAAACTCCTTTACTACTTTAAGTGTCTCATTTCCTAATCTAATACTATCAGCATCACCCGATTTAATTCGACTACATTCCATTATCCTCGTTTTGCTTTTGTTGATGTTCATCTTATATCCTCCTATCAAGACACTATCCATTCCGTTCAACTGCTCTTCGAAGTCCTTTGCTGTCTCTGAAAGAATTACAATGTCATCGGCAAACCTCAAAGTTTTTATTTCTTCTCCATGGATTTTAATACCTACTCCGAATTTTTCTTTTGTATCCTTTACTGCTTGCTCAATATCCAGATTGAATAACATTGAGGAGAGGCTACAACCCTGCCTCACTCCCTTCCCAATCACTGCTTCCCTTTCGTGTCCCTCGACTCTTATAACTGCCATCTGGTTTCTGTACAAATTGTAAATAGCTTTTCGCTCCCTGTGTTTTACCCCTGCCACCTACAGAATTTGAAAGAGAGTATTCCAGTCTACATTGTCAAAAGCTTTCTCTAAGTCTACAAATGCTATAAACGTAGGTTTGCCTTTTCTTAATCTAGCTTCTAAGATAAGTCGTAGGGTCACTATTGCCTCACGTGTTCCAACATTTCTACGGAATCCAAACTAATCTTCCCCGAGGTCAGCTTCTACCAGTTTTTCCATTCGTCTGTAAAGAATACGAGTTAGTATTTTGCAGCTGTGACTTATTAAACTGAGAGTTCGGTAATTTTCACATCTGTCAACACCTGTTTTCTTTGGGATTGGAATTATTATATTCTTCTTGAAGTCTGAGGGTATTTCGCCTGTTTCACACATCTTGCTCACCAGATGGTAGAGTTTTGTGAGGTCTGGCTCTCCCAAGGCCGTCAGTAGTTCCAATGGAATGTTGTCCACTCCGGGGCCACGGATTTTACAGACATAAATGTTGAAAACATAGGAGAAAGTCCATATACTTCTTTAAGTCGTTGATTAATTTCTAGTAGTCTGTACAAATGTCTATGAATAAATTGTCATAAAAGGATTGAACGATATTTTTTTAAATGTCTCCAAAATTTCAATTTTTGATATTTTGATGCCACCAAAAGTTTTCCATAAGTGAAGATTAACATTTAATTTCAAATAATTCTAAATCCACATTGTCCTTCTTACAATATCTTTGTGCTGTTCGTTCTAGTTTAGATTTAATTATCAATGTATTTTTACGTTATTCTGACATTTATAGCGTTGCTCAATCGGTAAAAATGGAATCCTTATAACTTTGTTGTCCGCCATTCTGTCTGTCTGTCTGTCTGTCTGTTTGACTGCTAAAAACGATTTTTTTTCTGAGGAACAGGGAGACGTATCAAGTTGAAATTTTAGCCACATACCGAGGTCTATGGTCCATTGGTGCTTTAAGAAATTGAAGCTTCTGAGTCAGTACAATGAAATTCACACATCAAAACGTATGGAATACTTCCTGTTGATGGCCGGCCGAAGTGGCCGTGCGGTTAAAGGCGCTGCAGTCTGGAACCGCAAGATCGCTACGGTCGCAGGTTCGAATCCTGCCTCGGGCATGGATGTTTGTGATGTCCTTAGGTTAGTTAGGTTTAACTAGTTCTAAGTTCTAGGGGACTAATGACCTCAGCAGTTGAGTCCCATAGTGCTCAGAGCCATTTGAACCAATTTGAACCTGTTGACCTAGAATCACGAAATTTGGCCAGCAGCAGGGTTTTATCAACAAAAAGTAAAGGAAAGAACATGAAATTTGTTAAATTGCAGTTATCTCTTAGAAAGAAAACTGTTCTTTTATTTGTTATCCGACTCTGTCCGTCCGTCCATTCAAACTACTGAGGTCATCGGTCCCTAGCCTTACACACTACTTAATCTCACTTAAACTAACTTACGATAAGGCTAACACACACACCCATGCCCGAGGGAAGTCTCCAACCTATGGCGGGGATAGCCGCATGAGCTGTGGTTAGGCGCCAAAGGCCGCACGGATACCCCCACGCACCATCTGTTAAGATCCTTTTCCACAGAAACGGGTAAACGAATCAAGATGAAATTAATGTCTCATACTAACGTCTATAGTCCCTTGACGCTTCAAGAAACTTAAGCTTCTACGTCAATGCAGTCAAAAGATATGGCAATGTATGTCACATATTTTGAGACTAGCAGACTCGCACATGAAAACCCATAGTGTGCTTTCTGTTGATCTAGAGTCATGAAATTTGCAAGAAGCGAGGTTTCACAGTTCAACTAAAGGAAACAATCTGAAAACTGTTGATATATAATAATATCACACGAAAAAAAAAATTTGTGGGATTACTGTATGTCTTTGGTCGGTCCGTTAAAACGCCTTTTTCGCAGGAACGAGTAGACGTATTAAGTTGACTTTTTTGTCACTTACAAAAGTCTGTTATCCGTTTGTTTGACCTAGAATCAATTTGGCACGAAGCAAGACTGCACAGTATAAGTAAATCAACAAATCCTAAAATTGTTAATTTGTAACTATATCATACAGAAAATTTAACTTTTATCACTAAGATTTCCTACTTCAAACATAAACTTAAAACATTCTCGAGTCTTTGGAATTCCCAGGACCGTTATCTTGCCAGTATCAACGTCGAGCTCCAAGCGTTAATAGCGGACACTGATGTTCAAGTCGTTAAGGCACTGAAAGCGAGATACAGCCGGAGATAAGTTCATCCGAAATTTTTACGAAGGACCCAACAGTCTTCAGAAACGACAGGATAAATGCAGCTGGTAGCGGCGTTTTTGTTGCTGTTAGAAGTAGTTTATCTTGTAGCGAAATTGAAGTACATAATTCTTGTGAGGTTAGTGTGGATAGAGGATTTAAGGATTTGTGATTTGCGGGGAGGGAGGGGGCGTGACGGAGAGTGGATTGGAATGATAGAGGTTGTAGGTGGAAAAGGAGGTAGATAGTTTGAGGGCGCAGAAAATGCAGGAGGAGCCTCTATGTCATATACTGAAAACATTGATACCTACACTGTATGCAAATATAATGTATTTATCTCATAAAATAAACATTACAGCTACCTTGTTCCAAAACACACAACTGATAGCGCTGTGCAGACTATGGTGTCTCTCAGACGTTCTTTGGAAGATCATTTAAGCTATGTCTATTCCAGTTGTTATTCAGGCACAGTATTGTGGAGCATACCAGTCTATTGGTTCCAATTAACAGCTGTGCTCTGTGGTCCAGAAATTAAAGTCATCAACTTATTTAGGCGTTTTAGAGAAATTCTGAGTTTTACAATGACTGATCAGGACAATATGCCCGGATAGGCATTTCTGGAGATAAAGAATCGTGGCATTTATACGCTATTTTTTCTAGGTTGCTCTGTTTTTTGCTTCTGTGGTTTACTGTTATTTACTCCAGTTTTTGTACAAGAAAATGGATCAAGACCATAACAATAAAATAAAAAATGTGGCAGTCAAATGGCGGCAGCATCGTTCAAAACATTTTGGAATATCGTCTCAGTTATGCGACTCCATTCGTTATTTTCTGTCCGAGAGGTCACAGTTCGTAGTAATCGACGAAAAGTCATCGAGTAAAACAGAAATTATTTCTGGCGTTCTCTAAGATAAGGTCATAGGCCTTCTGCTTTTCCTCATCAATATAAACGATTTAGGAGATAATCTGAGCATCCGTCTTAAGTTTTTTTGCGGACGATGCTGTCGTTTATCGTCTAGTAAACTCATCAGAAGAGCAAAACCCCTTGCAAAACAATTTATATAAGTTATCTGTATGGGGAGAAAACTGGAAATTGAATCTAAAAAATGAAATGTGTGTGGTCATCCACATGAATGCTAAAAAGAATCCATTAGACTTCGGGTATGCAATAAATGAATAAAGACCGTTATTTAACAAAATACGTAGGATATAGAATTACAAACAGCTTAAACTGGAAAGGACACACAGAAAAAGTCGTGGGGAAGGCGCATACAAGACGGTTTTATTGGCAGAATACTCAGAAGATGCAACAGATCTACTAAAGAGACTGCCTACATTACGCTTGTCCGTTCCCTTTTGGAGTACTGCTGCGCGGCGTGGGATCCTTACCAGATAGGATTGATGGAGTACATCAAGGGAGTTCAAAGAAGGGCAACACATTTTGTACTATCGAGAAATAGTGGAGGCAGTGTCACGGACATGATACAGGGTTTTGGGTGGAAATCATTAAAACAAAGGCGTTTTTCGTTGCAGCGGGATCTTATCATGAAATTTCGATCACCAACTTTCTCCTCCGAATGCAACAATATTTCATTGATGCCGACCCGCAAAGGGAAAAACGGTCATCATTATAAAATAATGGGGAAGCGTACTTCCAACGGAAAGATATAGTGTTCGCTTTTTCCGCCCTCGGTTCGAGACTGAAGTACTCGTAATAGAGAATTAGTGAAAAGGTGATTCGATGAACCCTCTGCTAGGCTCTTAAATGTGATATGCAGAGTAGCCATGTAGATGAAGATGGAAGCTGGTACAGATGTGACTGGAGTTTTATTAACAGCTTTTTCTTGTGAAGTCCCTTAATG
Organism: Schistocerca nitens; assembly: GCF_023898315.1. Taxonomy (NCBI): domain Eukaryota; kingdom Metazoa; phylum Arthropoda; class Insecta; order Orthoptera; family Acrididae; genus Schistocerca; species Schistocerca nitens. The sequence goes on along the minus strand of NC_064614.1, from coordinate 674,329,888 downwards.
CAGTAAACGGTACCGATTTCACTATTTTCCACCAGTACTCCAACGTATGGCTACTCACCATTGCTATTTTCAGTAAAGTGCTAAAATCCCCCTATATTTAAAGTAATATGTAAATCTAGCTTGTAGGGTAAACCTTGCTAATTTCGTGAGGATTTCTGTATTAAGTTAATTTAAAGTACATGCATTACTCAATATGCACGATGTTATGATTAGTTGACTCTACATTCTCTCCCTTATGATATCATCAACTAAGAATTTTGTAGGTTATTTCGTGATACCCCTTGGTACGTTCGTGACATCACTTGGGCAATTTCATGATAATGCGTTAGTTAAATAATGAAAGCATTGTATTTCTATAAAGGATTTTATTTTGACATTTTACGACATTGAGGTTTATTTATGATAATAAAATACTGACGACGTAATGAGCAAAAACACTGAACTGAATTTACTGGTTAAATGAAAGACTCATTTTAGTCTTCATCAGAAAGGTTTTGACACTTGTTGCACATAAAAACGTCCTCACTCTCTTCAAAAGTATGTTGACATTTCGAATGGTACCACAATAAACTAAAACTACGCTGAATCCATAGTGCCCCTGATTTTTTCCTCACGTCTTCTAAATAGCTGTGGCCACAGGATCCACATTTATTGCAATCCTTCGTCCTCTTCTTTGTCACTCCAGAGGTGCTCGGTTGTGGATTTAATGTATCTCCCTTTCGTGGACTATCTATAAATCAATAAGTTTCATTAAAATAAATAAACAGCAACTCAAAGGAACAACTGTCAACTCTGTTAATGAAGTATGTGAGATAATATTTTAGAAAATGCATAGGTCTACCTGTGGTTCTTTTAGGAGCTGCTTCTTGAATTGGAATCAGACATTTTGCCTTGCTATCTGCCTTTCTCCTACACTTGCATTTGTTCCCATCATCTGTTAAGACGGGCAGAGCAAGAAGTTCATGCCATTCCTTCCTGCTAATCTCCCACCTGAGAGAATTGTCAGAGTTCAGTTTTACCTCCTACTTGCTGAACAACGCTGTTGTTACAACAATCCACATCTTCCTTGGTGTACGCTACCAAAATTTCTGCAGCGCATTCTTGTGGGGTTTGCATATAGAACTTTAAGTTTACGACTTCTGCAAACGAATTGTCATTAAAGTTTATTATTCCGTACGTTTTAAGCACTGCAAACGATTGTTCTGTTACTAGGTGTACAACATCGAGTTCACCACATTAAGGTATATTACAACTATCCTTTTTAAGCAGACCCAGGTGGGAATTGTGTTTTATAAACACATCGTTCGTGTGTCCTTCAGTGTGGTAAATAAGCTCTAGTCCGTCATTTCCGGCTAGGGCTCCTAAATATGGCCACTTACAATTCCTCTTTACGGTAAATACCAATAATTGTGTTTTATGCCCCAGTCTTAGACAGATTTCTATATACACTGCGTTTAAAGTCATATGTAAACTTTGGTTTCTTATTTGCAAAATCGTCTTCTTTTTCCAATTGTAGATTTAGATTTCTTCCATTTCCAGTTTTCTTTAGCATGTACATAACATATTAACTGCACCTAAAGTCATAATTTCTTTAATGGGGAATAGTTTAAGCCTCTGCAGTGATTTACTTCTTTTCTTAGGATTGTTGGATAGCATTGTTGCAGTAACCAGTCCTAATTTGGGAAAATCTATTTTCGATGATACTGTGGAGAACGATGTCCTACATTGAGATAAATATGTTTCTCCTACTTTAATACAGCACTTCTATGTAACACTGACCTCTTCTTTGTTGGAGTCGAAGTTACGAATGCCCACGTAGTTTATCGGTACATAATTAGAACTTTATGCAGACAGAACGTAGTTTCCCAGACTTTCTTGTTGCTGCGTGCATGTACGGCAGTCAATATTTGTGTATCATGTTACCTTCTATTAGGAAAGTGGATGCACTCAGCGACTGTTATGTACAGTAATTTCTAAATGATAGAGCGCAGCAATCAGTCTACTTTCTTTCAGGTTTCATTACGCAAATCCAGATTTCGGCTAGTGCCTAGCCATTATCAATGCACTATTTTTTGATCTCGATGCATGTTAGTTCCCCGCTGTTCGGGTGTCAGTCACAGTTCTTTGAATACTAATACTAGTAGTATTCAAAGATCTGTGACTGACGCCCGAACAACGGGGAACTAACATGTATGGAGATTAAAAAAAATGATGCATAGATAATGGCTAGGCACTAGCCGAAATCTGGATTTGCGTAATGAAACCTGAAAGAAAGTAGACTGATTGCTGCGCTCTATATTTAAATTTTTTTGTGTACTCCTATTAGCCCCGTAGAGAAACTGCAGAGCGTTGTCAAACACCACACAGCAGCTGTTCTCTAAGATATTCGTTAACTAGCACAACAAGGAAGCAATTTCCGCAGAGTAGAGTGTCCCGTATTGTAGACGTTGCATTTTGGTGTTAATACAATTTAACAGTCTTGTACAGTGTGGAACACATAGTTCATTCTGTATATTGTAGTCTCCAGCTTGGTAGGAACATGTTTTTTATGCAAAGAGGAGTAAATCTTTCTCGTAGTCACATGTCTGGGTACCTTATAAAATCCATAAGGAGGTTACCAATAAGTTTGTTCACTCCCGGACTTGTGTTTTGATACACAAATTGGTTACATATGCTTAGCATGTAGCTGGAGTTCAACAACATTAAACAGTCAATTCCAAGTGCGCTATCGTTGTCCGCAATAACTATGGGGTTTGCTCTTCCATGCAGAAGCCAAGGTGTGATATTAGGTAATCACACATCTTCATATTATTAAAAATCCCGCCTAAATATTGCATTATGTCCATAGTCGTCTATGCTTATCTGCTCCAATTTTGCAGGCAGTTCTTCCAGTTGCCGATTTTTTCCTATATTCCTCTTGCTGTCTTATTGTCATACCCATGTAGGAGAAACGGTAGCTTGCCTTGATACTGTGCCTCACAGTGACGAACTTGGAGAATATTACGTAGATAATAGTTAAATGGCCATTAAAGCTCCTTCTTTAGCATTACTGCCATCCCTTTTCTAATCGCTCCTGATCCACTTCATAACATATTTTAAAAAGCATAATGTTATTGCAAAACGTTTCTCTAATTGGTGTAAGCACATTTAAATTCTTCTTGCTAAGCAGCTTACTATTTCGGGCGCCGGCCGCTGTGGCCGAGCGTTTCTAGGCGCTTCAGTCCGGAACCGCGCTGCTGCTACGATCGCAGGTTCGAATCCTGCCTCGGGCGTGGATGTGTGTGATTTCCATGGGTTAGTTTGGTTTAAGTAGTTCTAAGTCTAGGAGACTGATGGGGACTGATGACCTCAGATTTTAAGTCCCAATAGTGCTTAGAACCATTTGAACCATTTTGAACCATTTTTGACTGTATGTATGTTGCCAATGGTAGTAACAAGATTGTCCAGGTTCTCCAGTGATATCCACAAACAAAACCATTCATCGGTTGGTCTCTCCTTCCTCCCTAATTGCTCAGCGATATTTAGTGCTTTGGGGGAATCCATGTTGACAATCATTGAAGACTCATTGTTTGTGGCTGTCAAGCCTACTTTTATACTCTAAAGAACCAAGACAGGCTGTCAAATTACAACATAGTAGGTGTTCCATACCTACTACAGTTCGTTATTGATACCACATGGAAGTAGTTGAATTTTCTGATGTTGAGAAATTGAAAAGAGCGATCTGTTTTACTGGGTAAAAAGTTTTCTATATCCAATATCGCGTAAATTCTTCTTTATTTTTGACAACAGTTTTTGAGAGAAATAACTGTCTCATTCAGGTCTTCAAAAAGTTTTTGGTACAAGATATGCTCATTGTGAGTTAGAACCTCATTCCAAGTTGTCATTATGACAAAACTTTGTATAATGTGCCAAATTTCATCCCTAATAATGATAACATGGCATGAGGTCCTAACTCACAATCAACAAGTTTTGTAACATTTTTTTTTTTTTTTTTTTTTTTTTTGCTGACTCCCTTGTGTTTACATACAAATCTGAAATACATTTCCTATGTCTTCCCTATGTATACATAATGATATTTGACTGTCACTAATGGTAGCGTCGTCGATACAACATTAAACGCCAATGTTCATTCCTTTTTTTTTTTTTCATTCCAGTATTTACTCTTAAACTTACGATGAATGTGTTTAGTATTCCTCTGTCCTACTTTGATGGACATTTATTTGCTTGCATTCAGAAACTTTAGGGTGCCCCTAAGCTTCCGGCTCGGGAATGTTTTGGTGTCTGCGGATGTATGAGGCCCATTTACCCTTAAACGCAGTAGTTCTAGCCTATATTATTAATAATTGTGTCTCTTATTCTTTCATATGGGACCTGGATGGCTATCAACAATAGGCACGCTGTTTCACATCAAATAAAATCTGCAAGTTGGAAGAATATTAAAGGTACATCGATGCTGGCCAACAACGGGCCTTGGAGAAGCATGCTTCGAGCTTACCGCGTTTCTAGTGCTTCTTTGTGAGTAGCGGAGATGTGTAGTTGAGAAAAAAATATTACTGTGATGATTCGGTAGGAAAATTGGAATCTTGTGGTAAGGACTATGGGACCAGACTGCTGAGGTTATCGGTCCTTAGGCTTACGCACTACTTAATCTAACGTAAACTATCTTATCCTAAGGACAACGCACACACCCACGCCCGAGGTAGGACTCAAACCTCCAACCGGGGGAGCCGCGCGAACCGTGACAAGATGCCTAAGACCGCACGGCTACCATGCACGGGAGTTCGACAGAGATTTGAACAGAATGTGAGGGAATCAGATTGCAAAATGATGTCCCGTATCCGCGTTGGGGAGGAGTGGAAAGTTATTGCGGTACCTCGAGGTGCACAGTGCATTGTCCTTTTGGTGAAACTTGGTTCGGCGACGGAAGACAGACGATGAAATTGAATATTGTTCGTGATCCTAAATACGGAGCAACCATTCATTAGTGAAGAGCAGTAGATAGACTTATACTTGAACACAGCTTAAAAGAAATGTTTTATATTGTGGGCCATTAGCCTCGGTTAAGAACAGCTTTCTCGGTGACCCTGCATAAAGCTGCGCGCTGCTTTCGTTTCTAAACCTGTCAAGTTCTCTCGCACGCGGGGAATCATTTCCTCGAAACATCAATGTGTCTAGGGCGATTATTTCGGTGACCGGTCAATGAATTTCAAACAGTAATTTGCTTCGGCAAAGAATGACCTTACCTCAGCCACTTTTTTCCTGATAGTCAGTTCTCTAATTCGTTCAGTGTAATCTTCTGCAGTTTCCTGACTTCAGCCGCTCTCTTCGTCTCCGAGTGGCGCGTATTTTTAAATGTGATAAGACCTCTCACAGGTTTTATCGTTCGCTCTACGGTTTCTACTCTATATTAACGTAAGTGAACAGTTCATAATCAGGAGCATTGTCAGCAGAAATTTATCCAAGGATTGGTGGAAGATGGATGGTGGTGGGCAGACTCTGAAATTGCCGCTTTTGATATAAATGAGTTGGTCAGTTTAGAAAATTGATCAAATGGCTCTGAGAACTATGGGACTTAACATCGGAGGTCATCAGTCAACTAGAACTTAGAACTACTTAAACATAACTAACCAAGGACATCACACACATCCATGCCCGAGACAGGACTCGAATCTGCGACCGTAGCAGTCGCACGGTTCCGGACTGAAAGGCCAGAACCGCTCGGCCACCTCTGCCGGCGGTCAGTTTAGAGACCTGACTTGCCACAATATCTTATTATATCTCAGAGAGTGGATAGTTATCCAATCACTTCTGAAAGAGTATGAGAATTGTGTATTGAATAAAACTGTGTACTCCATACTACGGTCGCAGGTTCGAATCCTGCCTCGGGCTTGGATGTATGTGATGTCCTTAGGTTAGTTAGGTTTAAGTGGTTCTACATCTACATCTACATCTACATTTATACTCCGCAAGCCACCAAACGGTGTGTGGCTGAGGTCACTTTACGTGCCACTGTCATTACCTCCCTTTACTGTTCCAGTCGCGTGTGGTTCGCGGGAAGAACGACTGCCGGAAAGCATCCGTGCGCGCTCGAATCTCTCTAATTTCACATTCACGAAGCAATATATTCGATACCTCATCCAGAAACACACCCTCTCGAAACCTGGACAGCAAGCCAACCGCGATGCAGAGCGCCTCTCTTGAGGTGTCTGCCACTTGAGTTTGCTAAACATTTCCGCGACGCTATCACGCTTACCAAATAACCCTGTGACGTAACGCGCAGCTCTTCTTTGGATCTTCTCTATCTCCTCTGTCAACCCGACCTGGTACGGATCCCACACTGATGATCAAAACTCAAGTATAGGACGAACGAGTGTTTTGTAAGCCACGTCCTTTGTTGATGGACTACATTTTCTGAGGATTCTTCCAATGAATCTCAACCTGGCACCCGCCTTACCAATAATTAATTTTATATGATCATTCCACTTCAAATAGTTCCGTACGCATACTCCCAGACATTTTACAGAAGTAACTGCTACCAGTGTTTGTTACGCTATCATATAATCATACAATAAAGGATCCTTCTTTCTATGTATTCGCAATAGATTACATATGTCTAAGTTCTAGGGGACTTATGACTTCATAAATGAAGTCCCATAGTGCTCAGAGCCATTTTTTTGTGTACTCCATATGCGTATTAAGCTCCCTCCCCTTCCCTTTGGACATGTACACCGTGAAAACCAACAAATTTCAACGGAAGGTCGGTAACTGTTTCCTGTTCGAAACAAGGAATTGACATGGGCAAATAAATTGCGTAGAGCAACAAACATTCTGGTGTGGTTCCCCCACTTTATGATGACTATTTAGGTTGTATACTTTGTAACAAATGTCGCGTCCTCAGGTGTACTTCAACAACTTGATTTAAATTCCTCATAATTAGAGATTGGAAGGAATGGTTCGTATTTTCTTTGAAGAAAGCATCCAAGATCGCGTCCAATACTATTTTTTCCTTCTTACTAGTTTCAACAGTTACGACTGTCGTCTTATTATTTTCAAATATCTTATTGTTATTCGTCCCGTTCCACTATGACTGTATCACACATGCCATGTTGAGATTATAGTCGATAGTCTGCAGCACATTCCACACAGTTGTGTTAAAAAAATTAATTCTGATAAACAGATTTTTCCCCCCATGAACCATGGACCTTGCCGTTGGTGGGGAGGCTTGCGTGCCTCAGCGATACAGATGGCCGTACCGTAGGTGCAACCACAACGGAGGGGTATCTGTTGAGAGGCCAGACAAACATGTGGTTCCTGAAGAGGGGCAGCAGCCTTTTCAGTAGTTGCAGGGGCAACAGTCTGGATGATTGACTGATCTGGCCTTGTAACATTAACCAAAACGGCCTTGCTGTGCTGGTACTGCGAACGGCTGAAAGCAAGGGGAAACTACAGCCGTAATTTTTCCCGAGGACATGCAGCTCTAATGTATGATTAAATGATGATGGCGTCCTCTTGGGTAAAATATTCCGGAGGTAAAATAGTCCCCCATTCGGATCTCCGGGCCGGGACTACTCAAGAGGACGTCGTTATCAGGAGAAAGAAAACTGGCGTTCTACGGATCGGAGCGTGGAATGTCAGATCACTTAATCGGGCAGGTAGGTTAGAAAATTTAAAAAGGGAAATGGATAGGTTAAAGTTAGATATAGTGGGAATTAGTGAAGTTCGGTGGCAGGAGGAACAAGACTTTTGGTCAGGTGATTACAGGGTTATAAATACAAAATCAAATAGGGGTAATGCAGGAGTAGGTTTAATAATGAATAAAAAAATAGGAGTGCGGGTTAGCTACTACAAACAGCATAGTGAACGCATTATTGTGGCCAAGATAGACACAAAGCCCATGCCTACTACACTAGTACAAGTTTATATGCCAACTAGCTCTGCAGATGATGAAGAAATAGATGAAATGTATGACGAGATAAATGAAATTATTCAGGTAGTGAGGGGAGACGAAAATTTAATAGTCATGGGTGACTGGAATTCGTCAGTAGGAAAAGGGAGAGAAGGAAACATAGTAGGTGAATATGGATTGGGGGGAAGGAATGAAAGAGGAAGCCGCCTTGTAGAATTTTGCACAGAGCATAACTTAATCATAGCTAACACTTGGTTCAAGAATCATGAAAGGAGGCTGTATACATGGAAGAAGCCAGGAGATACTGACAGGTTTCAGATAGATTATATAATGGTAAGACAGAGATTTAGGAACCAGGTTTTAAATTGTAAGACATTTCCTGGGGCAGATGTGGATTCTGACCACAATCTATTGGTTATGAACTGCAGATTGAAACTGAAGAAACTGCAAAAAGGTGGGAATTTAAGGAGATGGGACCTGGATAAACTGAAAGAACCAGAGGTTGTAGAGAGTTTCAGGGAGAGCATAAGGGAACAATTGACAGGAATGGGGGAAAGAAATACAGTAGAAGAAGAATGGGTAGCTCTGAGGGATGAAGTGGTGAAGGCAGCAGACGATCAAGTAGGTAAAAAGACGAGGGCTAATAGAAATCCTTGGGTAACAGAAGAAATATTGAATTTAATTGATGAAAGGAGAAAATATAAAAATGCAGTAAATGAAGCAGGCAAAAAGGAATACAAACGTCTCAAAAATGAGATCGACAGGAAGAGCAAAATGGCTAAGCAGGGATGGCTAGAGGACAAATGTAAGGATGTAGAGGCTTGTCTCACTAGGGGTAAGATAGATACTGCCTACAGGAAAATTAAAGAGACCTTTGGAGAGAAGAGAACCACTTCTATGAATATCAAGAGCTCAGATGGAAACCCAGTTCTAAGCAAAGAAGGGAAGGTAGAAAGGTGGAAGGAGTATATAGAGGGTTTATACAAGGGAGATGTACTTGAGGACAATATTATGGAAATGGAAGAGGATGTAGATGAAGACGAAATGGGAGATAAGATACTGCGTGTAGAGTTTGACAGAGCACTGAAAGACCTGAGTCGAAACAAGGCCCCGGGAGTAGACAACATTCCACTAGAACTACTGATGGCCTCGGGAGAGCCATTCATGACAAAACTCTACCATCTGGTGAGCACGATGTATGAGACAGGCGAAATACCCTCAGACTTCAAGAAGAATATAATAATTCCAATCCCAAAGAAAGCAGGTGTTGACAGATGTGAAAATTACCGAACTATCAGTTTAATAAGTCACAGCTGCAAAATACTAACGCGAATTCTTTACAGACGAATGGAAAAACTGGTAGAAGCTGACCTCGGGGAAGATCAGTTTGGATTCCGTAGGAATGTTGGAACACGTGAGGCAATACTGACCTTACGACTTATCTTGGAAGAAAGATTAAGAAAAGGCAAACCTACGTTTCTAGCATTTGTAGACTTAGAGAAAGCTTTTGACAATGTTGACTGGAATACTCTCTTTCAAATTCTGAAGGTGGCAGGGGTAAAATACAGGGAGCGAAAGGCTATTTACAATTTGTACAGAAACCAGATGGCAGTTATAAGAGTCGAGGGGCATGAAAGGGAAGCAGTGGTTGGGAAAGGAGTGAGACAGGGTTGTAGCCTCTCCCCGATGTTATTCAATCTGTATATTGAGCAAGCAGTAAAGGAAACAAAAGAAAAATTCGGAGTAGGTATTAAAATTCATGGAGAAGAAGTAAAAACTTTGAGGTTCGCCGATGACATTGTAATTCTGTCAGAGACAGCAAAGGACTTGGAAGAGCAGTTGAACGGAATGGACAGTGTCTTGACAGGAGGATATAAGATGAACATCAACAAAAGCAAAACGAGGATAATGGAATGTAGTCAAATTAAGTCGGGTGATGCTGAGGGAATTAGATTAGGAAATGAGACACTTAAAGTAGTAAAGGAGTTTTGCTATTTAGGGAGTAAAATAACCGATGATGGTCGAAGTAGAGAGGATATAAAATGTAGACTGGCAATGGCAAGGAAAGCGTTTCTCAAGAAGAGAAATTTGTTAACATCGAGTATAGATTTAGGTGTCAGGAAGTCGTTTCTGAAAGTATTTGTATGGAGTGTAGCCATGTATGGAAGTGAGACATGGACGATAACTAGTTTGGACAAGAAGAGAATAGAAGCTTTCGAAATGTGGTGCTACAGAAGAATGCTGAAGATAAGGTGGGTAGATCACGTAACTAATGAGGAGGTATTGAATAGGATTGGAGAGAAGAGAAGTTTGTGGCACAACTTGACTAGAAGAAGGGATCGGTTGGTAGGACATGTTTTGAGGCATCAAGGGATCACAAATTTAGCATTGGAGGGCAGCGTGGAGGGTAAAAATCGTAGAGGGAGACCAAGAGATGAATACACTAAGCAGATTCAGAAGGATGTAGGTTGCAGTAGGTACTGGGAGATGAAGAAGCTTGCACAGGATAGAGTAGCATGGAGAGCTGCATCAAACCAGTCTCAGGACTGAAGACCACAACAACAACAACAAACAGATTTTTATTTTTAACAAACCTTTGTACAGTCATAGTGGAACGGGACCTGCATGAACTATTTTGAAGATAATAAAATGACAGTCCAAACCACTGAAACTGGACGTTACAAATAAATAAAACGCAACGCGATCCTGGCTAATAAAAGTGTTTTCTTTTACAACCGGAAATTTCGCTCATTGACGGGATGATGATATTATTTGTTAATTTTCATTGTCGTTGAAAAATATTACATTACTGTAAGTCGTCCATTATTGATAAAAACGACGTAACTCCGGGCACACAGTTTGCACACGGACGAAAAATTCGCCAGTGAAAACGTGTTCTTTACGGGTTAACAAACGGGAACTGGGGCAAATTGCTAATGTCGTACACTCTTACTCTCGGTTAATGGAAAGCGCTTGTTTGTTCCGGCAACGGCGCGAGATCATCGCGCCCCGGCGGCGTAGGCATCGGTGCACGACGTGGCGGCCCAACGCCGACACGCGGCGCCGCGGGGGTGGCGGAGGTAGCGGCTGCCCCGCCGAGGGTGGCAGTCGGCGGGGTGCAGGGTGGAGGGTGCTGGGTGCAGTGTGCTGGGTGCCGGGTGCCGGGTGCCGGGTGCTGGGTGGTGGCGATCAATATGAGCCGCCTCGGCCCGGCTCGCCGGACTTAAACCCGCGCCTCCGCCAGAGCCGACACTTAGGCCGCACCTGGGCGGCAGCGGCGGCAGCAACGAGTTGCCGCCGGCAGCTCCAGGCCACCTCGCCTGTGCCCGGCGTACGCAAGCGCCGTAGCTCGCCAAAGTGACGATGGCAAATCCGTAGTTACACAGCACAAAGCTTTCATGGCACGGGAGACGTGATCTGATAAAGTTGGCACTGATTTTTCCATCGGCAGTTGCTAAGAAATCGCAAATCAAAACACCTTCTGCCTTCTAAATCTCGTTTTACTTTGTTTGTGCACCCAGTTTCAGCGTTACACTACGCCACCTTCAGGCCTCCTAACCGACGTGTAGGAAGAAACCCAACTCCCGCATGATCTAAACAGGGGACAGCATATAGTCACTGGTATTAGTAGGCTTTTTCATAACGCGGCGGTCCCTTTGATAATCACTTACAGACACTGAGTCGATTGTACAAGAGTTGGGTTTCGTCCTACACGTCAGTCGTAGGACTTGAAGGTGGTAATATGATTCTGAAATCGATAGCACAAATAAAATAAAATTGTGTATTTAGAGGGCTGAAGGTGTTTTGATTTGCATTTCATATAGAACAGCAGAGGTTCCGCAGCCATCTTGTATAAAGATGGACTTAAAGACAGTTATTAAGAAAGTCACAAAGAAATATAGGATATTAGCTGCCCAAAGCCATTCATTTATATCAATGGGCAAGTTGAAAATTTGTGCTGGCCCGGGATTCGAACTGAGTCTCTTCCATAATTAATGTGATGAAGGCCAATGATCCCTTCAGTGTGGACACTCACCAAACCGAACTCTTACGGGAGTCGGAACAGGGTGCTAGTAATGGGGCTAATGCGCGGCACTACATCAGTTGGGTGCTGTATAAGCTGAGAATTTGGGTTTGAAGGGAGGCGCGGTAGGGTCGTGCGTACGGTTCTGGCGACTACTGTACCCAAACGGTGTAATGATCAACGCATCTGCCTAGTAAATGGGAGACCCAGGTTCGAGTCTGGTCCGGCATAAATTTTCACCTTGCCCCATTGACATATAACAGCGCCCAAAGGCAGCTAATTCATCTGTGTATTGCTTCATAGTAGCTGTAGGGTCAAACAGGACTCCATATACTCTATATACATTACTGGCCATTATAAATGCTACACCACGAAAATGACGTGCTACAGACGGGAAATTTATCCTACAGGAAGAAGGTGCTGTGATATGCAAATGATTAGCTTTTCAGAGCATTCGCACAATGTTGGTGCCGGTGGCGACACCTTCCAACGTCCTGACATGAGCAAAGTTTCCAAACGATTTCTCATACACAAACAACAGTTGACCGGCGTTGCCTGGTGAAACGTTGTTGTTATGCCTCGTGTAAGGAGAAGAAATGCGTACCATCACGTTTCCGACTTTGATAAAAGTCGGATTGTAGCCTATTGCGATTGCGGTTTATCGTATCGCGACATTGCTGCTCGCGTTGGTCAAGATCCAATGACTGTTAGCAGAATATGGAATCGGTGGGTTCGGGAGGGTAATACGGAACGCCGTGCTGGATCCCAACGGCCTCGTATCACTAGCAGTCGGGATGACAGGCATCTTATCCGCATGGCTGTAACGGATCGTGCAGCCACGTCTCCATCCCTGAGTCAACAGATTTGGACGTTTGCAAGACAACAACCATCTGCACGAACAGTTCGACGACGTTTGCAGCATGGACTATCAGCTCGGAGACCATGGCTGCGGTTACCCTTGACGCTGCATCACAGACAGGAGCGCTTGCGATGGTGTACTCAACGACGAACCTGGGTGCACGAATGGCAAAACGTCATTTTTTCGGAAGAACCCAGGTTATGTTTACAGCATCATGTTGGTTACATCCGTGTTTGGTGACATCGCGGTGAACTCAGATTGGAAGCGTGTATTCGTCATCGTCATACTGGCGTATCACCCGGCGTAATGGTATGGGGTACCACTGGTTACACGTTACATGTCTCGGTCACCTCTTGTTCGCATTGACGGCACTTTGAACACTGGACGTTACATTTCAGATGTGTTACGACCCGTGGCTCTACCCTTCATTCGATCCCTGCGAAACCCTATATTTCTTCAGGATAATGCACGACCGCATGTTGCAGGTCCTGTACGGGCCTTTCTGGATACAGAAAATGTTCGACTGCTGCCCTGGTCAGCACGTTCTCCAGATCTCTCACCAATTGAACACGTCTGGTCAATGGTGGCCGAGCAACTGGCTCGTCACAATATGCCAGTCACTTCTCTTGATGACATGTGGTATCGTGTTGAAGCTGCATGGGCAGCTGTACCTGTACACGCCATCCAAGCTCTGTTTGACACATTTCCCACGCATATCAAGGCCGTTATTACGGCCAGAGGTGGTTGTTATGGGTACTGATTTCTCAGAATCTATGCACCCAAATTGCGTGAAAATGTAATCACATGTCAGTTCTAGTATAATATATTTGTCCAATGAATACCCGTTTATCATCTGCATCCTTCTTGGCTTAGCAATTTTAGTAGCCAGTATACACTAAGAAAGTACCTGCTTACTTCAGAAACCACTACTTAGTAATAGACTCGCTGTGTAACTTCTCCTACATTAACGGAACATATGAAGATTTTGCTAAATAAAACAGTTGGTATACAGCAATTTTTCACTTAACAAATTGTTTTAAGTGTAAAGATAATACAACCATATTAAAAGCATTACGGATTTATAAGATAATTTAACACGTAATTTTACTGTCATCCGTGCAAAAGCAACCAGAAAATGTACTTTTCACCACCACATCGGAGGACTTGAAATTCTGCGTCGTAAAGGAACGTGTTTGGGTAAAGCCGAAGTTCACATGAAAGTAGCAGTCAAACGAAAACAAGGTAGACTGATGAAAGTAAGTAAACTGTTTAGTATTTCAAAATTAATCACCATAACTGTTAACACAAATGTCCCACGCGAGACAAGGTGATCTACGGCTCCATGGAAAAAGGTTCGTGGTTGCCTACAGAACCATGATCGTACCCATTTGTGCACCTCTTCGTCTGAAGCAAATCGATGACAACGAATGTCTATCTTCAGGATTCCAAAGATATAAAAATCACATGAGGAGAATTCGAGACTGCATGGAGGATAAGTAAGGGCTACTTAGTGAATCTTCTGCAGCGTACTCGAAACAACCTTGGTGTGTTTGCGAACGTTTTAAGTTATATTTCTACATAAGACGGTGTGACCAACACAAACCAAGTCGGGAGACATGTAAAGTGTCCAAGCGGGGCGACTGTCTGGCAGAGCTCAGAACCGGTGCAACACGTGCTCTCTGGACGCCCCGAACGCCGCGTGAAGGGCTGAAGTAACCTCAGGGAGCCGGCAGGGGTGACCGAGCGGTTCTAGGTTCTACAGTCTGGAACCGCGAGACCGCTACTTTCGCAGGTTCGAATCCTGCCTCGGGCATGGATGTGTGTGATGTCCTTAGGTTAGTTAGGTTTAAGTAGTTCTCAGTCTAGGGGACTGATGACCTCAGATGTTAAGTCCCATGGTGCTCAGAGCCATTTGAACCATTTGAATCACTGTGTAGGCTGCAGATTTCCTTCAGTTCATCTACTTCGTGGACATCAATCCTGGTGTTAAGTTTCTCGCTTTTCTCCTTTCTGATACTTCTCATTACTTTCGCCTTTCTTCCATTTACTCTCAGTCCATATTCTGTACTCATTAGACTGCTGGTTCCATTCAGCAGACCTTGTAATTTTTCTTTAGTGTTTCCATTAACAAGCTCAACGTCAGGATTGCCTTTCTGGTGCCTCTACTTTTTCTAAAGCCTAACTAATCGCCATCTAGCACATCCGCAATTTTCTTTTCCATTCTTCTGTATATTATTGTTGCCAGCAACTTGGATGCATGAGCTGTTAAGCTGATTGTGCGATAATTCTCGCATTGGTCAGCTCTTGCCGTCTTCGGAATTGTGTGGATGATGCTTTTCCGAAACTCAGATGGTATATCGCCAGACTCATACATTCAGCCCATCAACGGGTAGTCTTTTTGTTGCCACTTCCGCCAATGATTTTAGAAATTTTATCCATCCTTTCTGCCTTATTTGATGTTAAGTTCTCCAAAGCTCTTTCAAATTCTGATTCTAATACTGTATCCCCTGTTTCTTCTTCTATCACACCAGACAAATATTCCCCCTCATAGAGGCTTTCAATGTATTCTTTCCACATATCCGCTCTCTCCTTTGCATTTAACAGAGGAATTCTTAATGTTATCACCCTTGCATTTAATGTCACCGAAAGTCGTTTTGACTTTCCTGTATGCTGAGTCTGTCCTTCCGACAATCATTTCATTTTCGATTGGTGCAGCCATTTCGTCTTAGCTTCCCTGCACTTCCTATTTATTTCATTCGTCAGCGTCCTGTATTTCTGTACTCCTGAGTTCCCTGGAACATTTTTGTACTTCCTCCTTTGATCGATCAAAATAAGTATTCCTCCTGTTACACATGGTTTCTTCGTAGTTAGTTTCTTTGTAACTATCTGTTTCTTTCCAACTTCTGTGATGGTCCTTTTTAGAGATGTCCATTCCTCTTCAACTGTACTGCCTACTGAGCTATTCCTTATTCCTGTATCTCGTCATTCCTTAGTAATTCCGTATCCTACTTCTTTGCGTATTGATTCTTGCTGACTAATGTCTTAAACTTCAGCCTACTCTTCATCACTACTATACTGTGATCTGAGTCTATATCTGCTCCTGGGTACGCCTTACAATCCAGTATCTGATTTCAGAATCTCTGTCTGACTATGATGTAATCTAACTCAAATCTTCCCTTATTACCCGGCCTTTTCCAAGTATACCCTCTCTTCTTGTGATTCTTGAACGGAGTATTCGCTATTACTAGCTGAAACTTATTACGAAACTCTATTAGTCTTTCTCCTTCCTTGGCGCAAGCCCATATTCTCCACAACCTTTTCTTCTATTCCTTCCCCTAAAACTGCATTCCAGTCTCTCATGACTATTTTAATTTCATCCCCATGTACGTACTGTAGTACCCTGTCAACATCCTCATACACTTTCTCTATCTCTTCATCTTTAGCTTCCGTTGTCGGCATGTACACCTGAACTATCGTTGTCGGTGTTGCTTTGCTGTCGAGTCTGATAAGATCAACCCTGTCACTTATTAAGTGCAAACGCAGCAATGTCCCGAGAAAAGTGTCTTCTATACGTTATTATTAGTAAGTCTATGGTCCAGTTGCTGCTCACCTGCATATACAATGATTAGCCAGAACATTATAGCCACTTACCTAACAGCCGGTATGTCCATCTTGGCACGGATAACAGCGGCGATGCGTGGTAGCGTGCAAGCAGTGTGGCCTTGGTAGGTCGCTGGAGGGAGTTGACACCTCATCTGCACAGTCAGGTCACCTTCTTCTCGTATATTCAGTCACATCCCAGATGTGTTCGATCGGAATCAGATCTGCACAGTTGGGAGGCCAGCACATCAATTGTAACTCGCCACTGTGTTCCTCGGACCGTTCAGTCATCCTACTGGCCTTGTGACACGGCGCATTATCTTGTTGAAAGATGCGATTGCCATCAGGAAGCATGATTGTCAGGAAGGGGTGTACGTGCTCTGCTACCAATCTCAGATGCACGTGAATGTTCCCCAAAGTGTAATGCAGCAGCCGCTAGTTTGTCTCCGTACCGCAGTGCAGTTGTCAAATAGCTGTGCCGCTGGAAGACGACGGATTCGCGCCCTCACATCGGCCTGAGAAAGAAGGTATCAAGAATCATCAGACCAAGCAACACTCTGTCACCGCGCAAACGTCCAGTACCGATGGTCACGTGCCCATTTCAGTCGTAGTTGCCGATGTCGTGGTGTTAACATTGGCACATCCATGGGTCGTCGACGGCGGAGGGCTATCGTTAGTTCTGTTCGGTGCACTGTGTGTTCAGACATACTTGTACTCTGCCCAGCATTAATGTCTGTTGTTAGTTCCGCCACAGTTCGTCACCTGTCCTGTTTTACTAGTCTGCCACCGGCCGGTGTGGCAAAGGGGTTCTAGGCGATTCAGTCTGGAATCGTGCGACCGCTACGGTCGCAGGTTCGAATCCTGCCTCGGGCAAGGATGTGTGTGATTTCCTTAGGTTAGTTAAGTTTAAGTAGTTCTAAGTTATAGGGGACAGATGACCTCAGATGTTAAGTCCCATAGTGCTCAGAGCCATTTGAACCATTTGAACTAGTCTGCCTACCCTACGACGTAAGACATCTGTAACGAAGGCTAGCCGCCTAACGGCGCGACATCTGGACACGGTTTCACCTTGGTTTTGCCACGTGTCGAAGACACTTACCACAACACTCCTTGAACACCCGAAATGTCGTGCAGTTTCCGAAATTCTAGTACCGAGTCTCTTGGCCATCACTACGTACTCAGATAGACTGCCACGCCTTCCGCATTTTACACACGAACAGCACGCTGATATTACATGCAGCGTGCGTGTGTCATCCCTCTTCAGGTGACACTCCCATCGCCTGTACGCGTTTACATCAATAGTAGGTCGGTGGTCATAATGCTCTGGCTGCTCAGTGTAAATAGACTGGCTGCGAAGCCCTGCTTGCAGCTAGGGCCGGTACAGTAAGGTGGAAAGGGACCATGAGAATATCCCTCGTGATGAAGACCCCACTTAACCTTTGTTATTGAAACCCAATAGCCGACATACTGCAATAACGCAACACTGGTATATTTAGAAAGATGATATCAGTAATTCACACCAGCAAAATTGACCTTGTTACACCCGTACACAAAGCGAACAAGTCTCTTGATCCAAAGTTAATTGACGTACGTCAGGCGCGGTTACTGGGTTTCGCGTTTGCGTGAGCTGGTGCCCGTGCTTTACATGTGAGCGATGTAATACGCGCCCCCTCGGAGCCCAGATCCGCTCGCGAAGTCCGCGCTAACTGCCGCCGACGTCGCCAGCGGGCGTCGGCAAACCGAGTTAGCGCGCCACCGCCGAGCAATCGATCAAATTTCACGTCACTGACCTGTCGAGATGACTCTATCGCTCACATTACGATACAGCACGAAGACATGCTGAGATCTTGTTCCGATATTCCATCAGCTGTCCCACGTCAACATTGCTGTTGTAAAAAGCAGTGTCTCCACTTCACTGTTCCTCACTAAAAGAAAATGTTCGTTTCTGCATTACACTTTTTAAGTGCTGACGTATTGGAGAAGACTGTTGACGGTTTTGTACTGACAGCGTAACTCAGCACGATTCGCATAACATTAAATAGTGCTAACGACATTGATGACTAGAGTAATTTTCAGAAACAAAAGTTAAATGAAACAATTTAGAAATAGGACGTCGCATTCTAAGGTAAAAATGAGGCAAAAAGGAACACCACATAAAGAATGGTAGCATTACTTAATTTTTGGTGCAATATTCATACTAATTATAAGATATGAGAAGGTCAATGGGTCAATGAATACTCGCATTGTTTAAAAAGACACACTTTCCTTTCGCTGGCTGTCATCTACTAGTTGAGTACCCATTTTCAACAGATTCACCATAAAGTTTCAATCTGCCAATGGCTCCTGCCCTTTAGTTCATGTCTGTGTCTGGTACCAAGGTGTATCCGCAAACATATACTGACAGGAAGGAGCCGGCCGGAGTGGCCGAGCGGTTCTAGGCGCTTCAGTCTGGAACCGTGCGACCGCTACGGTGGCAGGTTCGAATCCTGCCTCGGGCATGGATGTGTGTCATGTCCTTAGGTTAGTTAGGTTTAAGTAGTTCTAAGTTCTAGGCGACTGCTAACCTCAGACGTTAAGTCCCATAGTGCTCAGAGCCATTTGAACCATTTGACAGGAACGAGCAAATACGAACTCATGCCAACTGCGAATGAATCCACACATTCTCTCATAACCCGAATTCGTCACTAAACTCTAATATGGTGCCACTTCATTGAAGTAAATGGGTGGGGAAAGGAGCCTAATTGAAAGCATAGAAAAGATATTTCGTAACGTTTACTCATGGTTTTATATTAATAGAGTAACTTGTTTTGATGTAAAGTACTCATTAAAAATAGTGGCTTAAACCAGCAATAAAGCAAGGAGTAGCTGTGGATCGAAGCGGGTATCAAAGGGTACATGCGTACATTGGCTTTTGACTAAACACTGAAGTTAATTAAAGACTACGGCAGAGCTTGGATGGCGTTCAATTTAGTGCAGTGCGTAGACGGCATTGATGTTCCATATGAGTAGTCTGTGAATGTGGTACTCGACAACTGTTCTTCTACAATGCTCCGTGGGGATGCATTTTTAGAACAGTAGCACAAGAAAGTAGAACATTTTGCGTGCAGATGGTCAAGACGACCGCAAGTCACACAAGTGCAAGTTTAACGCTCATAAATTACCATTGTCTTTAACTTATGATCAAAGCGCAAAACGCGAATGTGATTATTAACGTTGGGATGCGCATTAGTAAACCATTTTCTTTGAATTAGCTGTGACATGGTCCTGTAGAGTAACAAAGCCACTTTGTCGTAACATTCGGAATTTCAAAATGCATGGTGTGTACTATCTGATCAAAAGCATACGGACACCTTTTAGTAGACATGAATATGATTTGTGACCACCATTACCCTTTATGGACGCTTTAACTCTGTAGGGGACTCTTTCAGTGAGGTGTCTGAATCTCTTCGGGCAAATGGCAGTCCATTCTTCCTCAAGAGTCGGGACCAGAATAGCCAGTGATGTTGGAGCAAAGTTGACGTTCTGACTCATCCCAAAGGTTTTCCATTCGGTACAGATCTCGACTATGGGCAGGCCAGTCCATTTCAGTAACTACTGATACACAGATAGTACTTTAACAAGGTGCGCCATCATGCTAATACAATCAGCGTCTCCGAACTGTTCCTCTACTGTACGCCGTACATAATTCTGTAAAATGTGTTCACATCCCTCCGCATTTAGCGTTTTCTTAATGACAATAAAAGAAGCACACCCCAACCACTGAAAAACAATCCCATCCTCTAACACCACTCCTTTATACATCACTGTTCGCACTACAAATTACGGCAGGGAAAGATCGATAGGCATCGGCCAAATCCAAATTCTTCCATCGGACTGGCACAGGGTACAGTGTGATTCATCACTCCAGATCACTCGATTCCAATCATCCACTGTCCAGTGGCGTATCTCTTTACATCACCTCAAGCGTCGCTTACAAATGACTACGGATCCATTTCCTATCCACTCCTTTTACCTCCCTACACACAGCCTTGGTGCTAGATGGCCTGGTGGTAACACTTTGGAACTCACAAGTGACTCCTTCAGGTGATTTCTTACAACCACGCTCTGCAAAGTTTGGTGGTCCCTGTCTGTCAGTCGAAAAGGTCTGCCTGGCCTTGGTTTAGCTGCGATTTTTAATTCGCGTTTCCACTTCACAGTCACATCACCAACATTCGATTTAGGTATACTGTATCTGACGGCCGCCACTAGGGATTACTACCTACCTAGAAGAGAAAGAGGCAGGATCTGCACCTCTTCATACCTAAGTAAGAGAAGCAACTAAACCTTCATAACAGCAAATACACACATCAAAAAAAGTTTTGCATCAACTAGATTCTGAGGGTTCCGGAACCTGTACAGAAAATTGAAACACTGATCAACATGAACACCATTTCCACCCTTTTTATTGCTCATGGAAACATCACATTGCTTGCCCGCATCTCGTGGTCGTGCGGTAGCGTTCTCGCTTCCCACGCCCGGGTTCCCGGGTTCGATTCCCGGCGGGGTCAGGGATTTTCTCTGCCTCGTAATGGCTGGGTGTTGTGTGATGTCCTTAGGTTAGTTAGGTTTAAGTAGTTCTAAGTTCTAGGGGACTGATGACCATAGATGTTAAGTCCCATAGTGCTCAGAGCCATTTGAACCATCACATTGCATGTTGTTCCACCATACAGCGAGACCTTCAGAGATGGTGGTTCAGATTTCTGTACACACCGGTACCTGTAATACCCAGTAGCAAGTCCTCTTGCAGTGATGCATGCCTGTATTCGTAGTGGCATACTATCCATAAGTTCATCAAGGCATTGTTGGTCCAGATTGTCCCACTCCTCAACGGCGATTCTGCGTAGATCCCTCAGAGTGGCTGGTGGGTCACGTCGTCCATAAACAGCCCTTTTCAATCTATCCCAGGCATGTTCGATAGCGTTCATGTCTGGAGAACATGCTGGCCACTCTAGTCTAGCGATGTTGTCACCCTGAAGAAAGTCATTCACAAGATGTGCACGGTGGGGGCGCGAATTGTCGTCCATGAAGACGAATGTCTCGCCAATATGCTGCACCGTTGTCTAAGGCGTTCATCCTGACCGGGTTGCCTGAAAACACGTCTCCGACGATCCGACGATTGTCTGGTTGACAGAAAATGCGACACTCATCGGCGAAGAGAATGTGATGCAAATCCTGAGTTGTCCATTCGGCATTTTGTTGTGCCTTTTTTTCCAGGGCTGCATGGTGTCGTGGTTGCAAAGATGTATCTCGCCATGGACGTCGGGAGTGAAGTTGCGCATCATGCAGCCTATTGCACACAGTTTGACTCGTAACACGACATCCTGTGGCTGCACGAAAAGCATTACTCAACATGGTGGCGTTGCTGTCAGGGTTCCTCCGAGCCATAATCCGTAGGTAGCGGTCATCCACTGCAGTAGTAGCCCTTGGGCGGCCTGAGCGAGGCATGTCATCGACAGTTCCGGTCTTTCTGTATGTCCTCCATGTCCGAACAACATCGCTCTAGTTCACTCCGAGTCGCCTGGACACCTCGCATGTTGAGAGCCCTTCCTCGCACAATGTAACAATGCTGACGCGATAGAGTCGCGGTATTGACCGTCTAGGCTTGGTTGAACTACAGACACCACGAGCCGTGTACCTCCTTCCTGGTGGAATGACTGGAACTGATCAGCTATCGGACCCCCTTCCGTCTAACAGGCGCTGCGTATGCATGGTTGATTAGATTTTTGGGCGGGTTTAGTGACATCTCTGAAGAGTCAAAGGGGCTGCGTCTGTGATACAATATAACAGTCAACGTCTGTCTTCAGGAGTTCTGGGAACCGGGGTGATACAAAACTTTTTTGATGTGTGCTTTATCAACTGGAGGAAGTTCAGTGCACTTACCGACAAGTTGTGATGGTAGCTGCATGCCGCAAGACACTGTAAAATGTTCGTCCACATTAAATTTGAATAAATTTATTAATCGAAATTCATTGGTTCCATGCTGTTCTCCAAATAACCCTGACTCAGATGACAAAAGAGCAATGAAAAATTTCCTGCTATGTCTACTTCATTTACGTTCTCCAGCACTCCACTCCTATCACTTACTACACATTCTGACAAAAAAAAATCATAAAAAATATTACACGTGTAAATAAATAGCAGTAGACTAGGCTATGTACTTATCCATGTGTGCATCTACACTGCTATGGAACCTTTTACCCATCCTCAGCAGTGTTCAACGAATTACGTGAGCACCCCTAGCGCCCGTCCCTCCCCTATCTAATTGCAGAAAAGAACGACGTAGTGAGTAGCACGTTTAGCGGACTGGCGTCCGCATTTCACTCACATGCTCGATTTACGAGGTGTAGAAGTATGAAACCGGAATTGCCCTATAGATGTTGCTAGCTGTACGAGCCCGCACGACCACATCTGCAGCGCCTTCTGCTTCCTGTATCGGCTGATGACGAATGTCAGCACACAGTAACCCAAGTACCATGCATCGGTGTTTGTCTCAAACCCGTAAACATGTCGAGTTTTGTTCCTACGAGCTACGATTTGCGGACAGTATTTGTTTTCTAATACCATTTGAAGAAAACTGCTGCAGAATCGCATTTAATGCTTTTCGAAGGTTTCGGCGAACATGCTCTTGGAAAAACACAGTGTTTCAAGTGGTTCAAAAAATTCAAAAGTGGTTATTTTGACATGAGAAACGATGAGCGCAAAAACCACTGAAAAAGTCCCAAAACAACGACCGGCAGGCCTTATGGGATGCAGTTGATACTCTAACTGAACAGGAACTCGCGGAACAATTGAATGTGCAGCAGAAAATCTATGGGAAAGGTGCAGATGTGGAAGGCCGTGGTGGCCATGCGGTTCTAGGCACTTCAGTCCGGAACCGCGTGACTGCTACGGTCGCAGGTACGAATCCTGCCTCGGGCATGGATGTGTGTGATGTCCTTAGTTAGGTTTAAGTAGTTCTAAGTTCTAAGGGACTGATGACCACAGATGTTGAGTCTCATAGTGCTCAGAGCCAGTTGAACCTTTTTTTCAGAATGTGGGAAAATGGGTACTGAATCAAGGAGATCAAGCAAATCGAAATACCACTTGCCGAAATGCTGTTCGCCAGATACAAAAGAAAGTCGTTTCTCCATCGAATAGTGACAGGTGATGAAAACTGGATATATTTTGAGAATTCTAAGCGTCCTGAATCACGAGTGAATCCAGGCAGATCATCGACATCCACTGCAAGACCAAATCGCTTTGGAAAGAAGACAATGCTCTGTACTTGGTGGGATCGGAAGCGTGTCATCTGTTATGAGCTGCTAAAAGTAAAAGCGGTGAAACCGTTAGCACAGATCGCTGCCAAAAACAAATGATCAATTTAAATCGAGCGTTACGTGATAAACTACCGGAATATGGAAAAAGGCAACACAAAGTCATATTGATCCATGATAACACCAACCACACAGAGCAAAACGGGTCAGGGAAACGAGCGACGCGTTCAGTTGGGAAATCATAAGCTCATTCTTCAGACTTGGCTCCATCCGATTAGCATCTGTTTGCGTCACTGGGACACGCTCTCGCTGAACAACGATTCAGTTCGTATGAAAATGTACGAAAATGGCTCGCTGACTGATTCGCTTCAAAAGAAGAACTGTTTTTTTGCCGTGACATTCATAGCCTGCCGGAAAGGTGGGAGAAACGTATAGATAGCAATGGAGATTATTTTTAATAAAATATTGTTTATCAGTTTCGAATAACAGACATGTAATTATTGCAACCAAATTCCGGTTTCATACTTCAACACCTGGTAGAATTGAGCCAGTAAGTGTTCGCCAATTACCCACCACAATTTCCTATAATATTCACGTATAATATGCCACCCCCTAACAGGAGCCCTTTATTTAGTTCTTGTTAAATAGCCTTGACTGCGAAAATATTATTTTAATGGCGCGTTTCGCCATTTGTAGGGACTCATCTGCATATCACGGATTGGCGGAAATATTACGCTGTGTAACAAGCACATATCTAGATAGAGCTAACCGTCACCTAACAGCCATAATTGCATTGGTGCAACGTGTCCTGGTTATCTCGGTCTGGATGTGCGCTTATTCCACAGCATAATAGTTACAAAGGCAAAACACGTCATTTAAGCAATATTTTAGCAACCAAGACTGTTTCATACGAGGGTTGGAACTTTAATAGTGGCAACTATTTATTTACAGCTCGTACAAAATAGATAATGGTTTCAAAGTTTTACTGACCCTCGATGTAGTATCCAGCATTCTGTATAGTCCGTTTCCAGCAATTTGGAAGTCGTAGAATTCTCTTAGCAGTGACAGTCTTGTTGACAGTTCGAGCGGCGCGGTCTATTGCCCGACGAATTTGTAGTAGTTCTGAAGCGAATGCCGTGAAGTGTTTCCTTCAGTATAGAAATCGAGTTGAACTCACGAGGGTTAAGGTCAGGGGAGTGCAGTAGGTGGTACAGCACTTAGCAGCTCCATCAATTAAACAAATCAGTACGAGCTTGCACTGTAAGTGATTGAGCATTGTCCTGAAAAATGATGGTCAGGTCCTTCAGAAAGCGTCATCACTTCTGTCTCTATGCTGTTCAGTTTTGGAACACAACCTACGACCAGCTTAGAGACAGAAGTGATGACACTTTCTGCGGGATCTGAACCTGATTTTGCCGGAGAATGCTCAAGCACATACAGTGCAAGCATATTTCGTAATGATGTGGAACGTCTCAGTTTAATGAATGATTTCTTTACATACCATGATTCAATTTCTTTACAACTTATAACTCTCTCTCTCTCTCTCTCTCTCATTCTTTTTCGTTTTTATCTCTCTCTGTGACACACACACACACACATTCTTTTTTTTTTTATTTGTTTGTTGTGCTCGACTATCGGCGAGGCACGAAAACGTCTGTGAATGTGTTTCTTAGTTTTGAGTACACTTACGAAAGAAATATAAGAACGACTATGAGAGTTACTGATTTTTGATGCTGAGTTTGCAGTCAGTTCTGAGTATTATTAGTAACTACGCTCCAGTCCCTAAATCTAGTTACAGTAATGCGAATCAGACGCATCACGTATTCCTGGCCGTAGCAGCCGCGACTTGCAGACACCAGCTATGGTCACTTCCCAGCCCGCTGTAAGATCACATCGGTTCGTCTTCTTCCTGCTGGTATTGTAACTGAGATTTGACAACAAGGCAATGTACGTATGTTTGGCAACTCTGTGATCGACGAGTTACTTCCTGGTGTGCACCGAATTAAGCCTCAAAGTTCACTTGATTTTTCCTGTCATTTCCATTGAATAATCTGAGTTATTATCACTTGAGGTGTAGCAAAAGATTGTAAATTTTCGGTTTTAAGCCCAGGAAAGTCGTTTGAACGTGGAAATCGCAACTAATCTCGTCTCTTAAATAGCGGTTTACGAGTTCTAGCCACTATTGGTCTCGTAAGAGGAAAATAATACACATACTTCTTCGCCAGCTCTGTGGTAACGTGCTGACCTCTGAAAAAGCGTCTGTTATGGTTCGCAGTTCCTGTCTCACTGAGTTTAGCGTTTTTATCCCTTCTGTGAAAGAGCTACAAACAGTCAGATCAAACAGCGATAAGGAAATCGCAAGAAAATACTTTCGGCTCATAGTGCAATGGTGAAAAACTTACAATTTTGCACAACAGGTAACGCCACTTTCCGCTGCTGACAAGCAAATTTAGGGTTTCTCGGAATGAAAAAATGGAAATGAAGTCCCATGCTTCTTTACAGAGCGTAGGGGAACGATGCGGGAGACCCGCACCGCCTTACTAGGCAAGGTCCTAATGGAGGTGGTTTGCCGTTGCCTTCCTCCGACCGTAATGGGGATGAATGATGATGATGAAGACGACACAACAACACCCAGTCATCTCGAGGCAGGAAAAATCCCTGACTTTGTTTATGAAATGCCACATTTGCATACCTCTTGAGTAAGACGCATACCAATGAAACACAGACCCAATCAAAATCTAAGTGAGTAGTATTTTACCAATTCGCGACGATAGAGGCACGCTTGTGTACAGAAACTCAGTTTTATTAAAACAGACTCTCGTCCTAAGGTTATCGTGGGTAGTTTTACTTCATTTCTTATAATACAGTCCACAATTTTCCTAAGGTTTCTTTTAATGTTGTTAAAACAATAGTAAACATGAGAGAGAAATTAATCATCAAGGGTATATGCGAATTCTCTGATGTTATCTATAAGAGTCCGAAAAAGCATATGCAGTTTATTGATTACATGCATGTAGAAAACATGTTCTGAGTTAAAGCTATCAAACAAGGTATGAAGAAGATTAAAATGCCACTACTAGACGACAGCTAATGTAGAAAATACTTATTCGGCGTATTTTGGCACGATGCGCTCTACCCATACATAATACAAACAGTTTCGAGATGCTTCTACTGTCTGGATGTCTGTTAAACCGGAAATGAACAAAAAGTCGCAGAAGTTAGCCCTTTTTCAACATACAACTAATTTGGGTTGAAAAGTGAAGGGAATTATGTTACATGTTCCATTAGATTGATAACTTTAGCAGACAGCAGAATTGCTTTTTAAAAAATATAGCAGTGAATGTACTCAAGCTCGCGACGTCTTATCTACCGTGCGCGATACTTGCTACTAGCTGTAAGCTGACACGTAGCTGTAACAGCTCCAGAACTTATGCATTCCCCAGCGCTGTGGTATAATGCATATGGCCAGGTCAATACTTATGAGAGACCAAGAGTTATACCTTTTCTTTTGCACTGGACGATGTTTTCAACAAACAGATAGCGTAACAGAGTAGCTCAAGTGGAAAGGAACACTTCTTATTTAAATTTCTGCATCCTACACTGTTGGCAGTTCTGTGTTGGTGGCAGTTACGTGATTTTATTTTGGTGATTACTAAATAAAGTTGAATGTATGCACTGGGTAGCCGAGGCATCTAGTTCATGGTGATTCGGTCAACCAAGTAAATGAATTTATTGAACAATCTACAAATTGATACAGGGAGCCTGTGTGTCAGAATTCTCAGCCAGTGTGGCACAACGGCGTTATCATACAACAATGAGCCACTGAGGAGAGGATATGGTGGTCTGCTGGGCTCCTGATTGTTTCATATATCTATGGCCTGGGTTCGATTACAACTTCGGTCAGTGATTTTAGATAGGGAGAGACAGATTCCATTCTTTTCTGGCTACACCAAGTGAAGAAGATATAATGGCATTGTGGTCTGAAATTCACATTAAAAATGATATTCCTTCTCTACCAAGTACACGGTAGGTTGAGCCACAATAAAGTCTGGAGCGGCGACATGTTGAAACTCTATCACCAGTAACCTTTCTTATATCAGTTATTTATTTCTAGTGACGAAACAAACGCTATTTAGGCTCACAGGACACTTATTCCATCTTTTATCTGAGCTTATGTATGTCGATAAAATTGATTCTGAACTGGGAATACAACTCAGACCGCCCTTAACGCGGAATTTGTTCCCTTCGAGACAATACAGCTCGGCTACAATCTGTTGTTTGTTCAAAACTGCACATTCCTCAACATCTCCTCATACTGCGCGTGAATGGGTTCGAATCCTGGCCCGGCACTAAAGATTTCCTTATGTATTACCATGCTCTACCATGAGAACACCTATTTGCTGGTGGATTATAATTTCGATGTTTAATGTATTTTCATTCGTTGTCAACACTAACGATATTTGACGTTTTTGACTTCCAGTGAGACACAGAACTATTTGTGAGATCACTGTAAGTTCAAGAAAACTTCGGTAGCTGACGTCTCTTTGTGTGTAGTCAACAACGTATGTCTGGAGCTCTATCCCCAGTCAGGACTGAACTCTTCGTCATATTATTTCTAGTTCAAACATGCTCATATGTTGCTGCTGGTGCAACAATCCCATATTTAACGTTCGTTTTCTGTACAATAAAACAGCGATAGGTGCTGAGTTGGAGTCCTGGGAGGGAAAAAAATAATGTTTCGTCTCGTCATTTCAGTTAAAACATCTAGCTACTACCGGGAAAATCGATATGTCACAGTTGATTGTGATTCGATATCTATCTTATTAGGTTCTGGGTTCGAATCCTTGTCCAACACAAAGCTTTGCCTCACGGCATTTCAAGTAAGTTACTTGTTAAGAAGCAATATTTTACATCTCTCGTAGTTCGTTAACAGGGACAATAGGTGCTGGGTAGGAATTCGCGTCAGTTAAAAATGTTTGCGTTATGTAATTTAAAGTTGGTATTTGCTAGTTGATACTGTCTAAAATCGAGGTATATCACTTTCTGTATGCCTAATCAGGAATGACTGTCAGTTTCCGGCAGTCACGAAATCTTTACTTAGTCTGCATGACCTGGGTTTGAATCCATATGCAGAACGAGACGGTTCGTCGTGTCATTTGAAATCCATACGTATTCTCAACTAGCTGCTCGTGAATAACTTAAATTTTAATGTCATTTTGTGTTAAATAATAAGTACGGTATGTTACTTTGAAGAAGAAATCATGAATACGACGAACTTACTACGTGCGTTACCTATCTGACGTAATAATTAGAGTGGTAACATTTCAGGTATGTCATTTATTGTATTAAATGTGAGCTTACAAGCCTTAAGGACAGTCTTACCTGTGATAAGGTGTTCCCTGATATTTGTAGTCTCGTGGTATTACTTTACATCTTGAGTTGTTGCGATACAGAGCAGTGTTTTCTAGTGGTGACTTGTTGGAATCATTTTCAATAGTCAAACGACTGTACCAAGGAGCGATTAGGGGACCTGCTATACAGCTGCGTTATGTGGGTTGCATGCGAATCAGGCAAAATGCAATTCAGGTCGCTCGGATACTTTTGAGCACGACTGTACATCCTATCAGCAACTGAAGCCTGATTAGCATGCAAAGAGATTCTACTATTACTACTACTACTAGTGCTACTACTACTACTATTATGATAATTATTATTATTCTTTGTAATTCTCACGGACAGCTTTATACTTCAGTGGCGAAACGTCATAGTGAATTTGACTCACTAAACTAACTTTCGTAGGACAACAAAATGGAGGCCACCGGCATGGAACATTCAAATGGCTCAGTTACAATAAACTACATAGTTCTGGAATATAAATTCATATGACATAAGTTTAACAGGCAATGTATGATTTTACATACATGATAAAGACTCTACAGGCATGTGCAGATACTACACTCCACGATTGCAAGATCCACCTTTACAAACAAAAGAAACATCGACTGAAAAACGTGATTCCGATTCCTTGTAAAGTTCATCTTATACTTCAGGAAAAGTTAATATCTTTGAATTTTTAATACAAAGAAATTAAAGAAAACAATCTGTGACGTAGAACCGACTCGTGGAGATAACATCTTGGACCTACTGATAACAAACAGACCCGAACTTTTCGATTCTGTATGTGCAGAACAGGGAATCAGTGATCATAAGGCCGTTGCAGCATCCCTGAATATGGAAGTTAATAGGAATATAAAAAAAGGGAGGAAGGTTTATCTGTTTAGCAAGAGTAATAGAAGGCAGATTTCAGACTACCTAACAGACCAAAACGAAAATTTATGTTCCGACACTGACAATGATGAGTGTTTATGGAAAAAGTTCAAGGCAATCGTAAAATGCGTTTTAGACAGGTACGTGCCGAGTAAAACTGTGAGGGACGGGAGAAACCCACCGTGGTACAACAACGAAGTTAGGAAACTACTGCGAAAGCAAAGAGAGCTTCACTCCAAGTTTAAACGCAGCCAAAACCTCTCAGACAAACAGAAGCTAAACGATGTCAAAGTTAGCGTAAGGAGGGCTATGCGTGAAGCGTTCAGTGAATTCGAAAGTAAAATTCAATGTACCGACTTGACAGAAAATCCTAGGAAGTTCTGGTCTTACGTTAAATCAGTAAGTGGCTCGAAACAGCATATCCAGACACTCCGGGATGATGATGGCATTGAAACAGAGGATGACATGCGTAAAGCTGAAATACTAAACACCTTTTTCCAAAGCTGTTTCACAGAGGAAGACCGCACTGCAGTTCCTTCTCTAAATCCACGCACAAACGAAAAAAATGGCTGACATCGAAATAAGTGTCCAAGGAATAGAAAAGCAACTGGAATCACTCAACAGAGGAAAGTCCACTGGACCTGACGGGATACCAATCCGATTCTACACAGAGTACGCGAAAGAACTTGCCCCCCTTCTAACAGCCGTGTACCGCAAGTCTCTAGAGGAACGGAGGGTTCCAAATGATTGGAAAAGAGCACAGGTAGTCCCAGTCTTCAAGAAGGGTCGTCGAGCAGATGCGCAAAACTATAGACCTATATCTCTGACGTCGATCTGTTGTAGAATTTTAGAACATGTTTTTTGCTCGAGTATCATGTCGTTTTTGGAAACCCAGAATCTACTATGTAGGAATCAACATGGATTCCGGAAACAGCGATCGTGTAAGACCCAACTCGCTTTATTTGTTCATGAGACCCAGAAAATATTAGATACAGGCTCCCAGGTAGAAGCTATTTTTCTTGACTTCCGGAAGGCGTTCGATACAGTTCCGCACTGTCGCCTGATAAACAAAGTAAGAGCCTACGGAATATCAGACCAGCTGTGTGGCTGGATTGAAGAGTTTTTAGCAAACAGAACACAGCATGTTGTTATCAATGGAGAGACGTCTACAGACGTTAAAGTAACCTCTGGCGTGCCACAGGGGAGTGTTATGGGACCATTGCTTTTCACAATATATATAAATACCTAGTAGATAGTGTCGGAAGTTCCATGTGGCTTTTCGAGGATGATGCTGTAGTATACAGAGAAGTTGCAGCATTAGAAAATTGTAGCGAAATGCAGGAAGATCTGCAGCGGATAGGCACTTGGTGCAGGGAGTGGCAACTGTCCCTTAACATAGACAAATGTAATGTATTGCGAATACATAGAAAGAAGGATCCTTTATTGTATGATTATATGATAGCGGAACAAACACTGGTAGCAGTTACTTCTGTAAAATATCTGGGAGTATGAGTGCGGAACGATTTGAAGTGGAATGATCATATAAAATTAATTGTTGGTAAGGCGGGTACCAGGTTGAGATTCATTGGGAGAGTGCTTAGAAAATGTAGTGTATCAACAAAGGAGGTGGCTTACAAAACACTCGTTCGACCTATACTTGAGTATTGCTCATCAGTGTGGGATCCGTACCAGATGGGGTTCACGGAGGAGATAGAGAAGATCCAAAGAAGAGCGCCGCGTTTCGTCACAGGGTTATTTGGTAACCGTGATAGCGTTACGGAGATGTTTAATAAACTCAAGTGGCAGACTCTGCAAGAGAGGCGCTCTGCATCGCGGTGTAGCTTGCTCGCCAGGTTTCGAGAGGGTGCGTTTCTGGATGAGGTATCGAATATATTGCTTCCCCCTACTTATACCTCCCGAGGAGATCACGAATGTAAAATTAGAGAGATTAGAGCGCGCACGGAGGCTTTCAGACAGTCGTTCTTCCCGCGAACCATACGCGACTGGAACAGGAAAGGGAGGTAATGACAGTGGCACGTAAAGTGCCCTCCGCCACACACCGTTGGGTGGCTTGCGGAGTATAAATGTAGATGTAGATGTAGATGTAATAATCAGCTTCCAACCAGTAGCGGCCTTTGCGCACGTATGTCACTGTGCGGAAACACGCGATAGGATAGCTCCGTGCGGGGTAATGCAACCAAATATCCCCAAACCATGTGTGTGGTGTCTGTTCTCTCGGATATGTCCGGAAGAACAGACACCACACATATAATTACAGCGGTGACAGCCAATGACCTGTTCAACGGAGATGCGCACGAAGGGAATTGGTGAGATACCGCTAGTGATGAGGCTAATGAGCAGGTGCTATAAGATTAGAATGTGGGCGGAAGGCGTGCTAGGGTAATCCTTTCGGTTATAGTGACCGTTGCGTCCGGATGGCGTACTAGTCAGTGCATCTGCCTGGTAACAAGAGGCCAAAGCTCGAATCCCAGTCCGGCAAAAATTTTCAACTTCTTCCATTGATACAAACCAATGCCCACTGACAACTATGTTTTTAACTCTCTTGTGTCTTGATTCCCAAACTAATCTCACCACGCAAAATTAGCCTTCATCACAGTATATAAATTGAGATGGTCTCCCCGATCCTTGTGCATATACTTCGACATCTACATTTGTACTCTGCCAGTAACTGTGAATTGCGTAGCAGAAGGTAAATCCCACTGTAACAGATATTAGGGATTTTTCCAGTTCCGTTTACGCGTGGAGTACGGAAGGAATCATTGTTTAAATGCCTCTGTGCGAGCTGTAAATAATCTAATCTTGTTCTCACGATCTGTGTGTGAGTGACATGAAGGGCGTAATAGTACACTCCTAGAGTCATTATTCAAATCCGGTTCTCGAAACTTTGTTAGTAGGCTTTCTAGTGATAGTTTCCGTCTGTCTTCAAGAGTCTGTCAGTTCAGTTCTTTCCATATCTCTGCGACAGTCTCCCGCGGTTCAAACAAACCTGTGACCATCCGTGCGGTCATCTCCGTGTACGATCCATTTCGTATACTAGTCCTATTTGTTACGGGCTACACACGATTCTAGGATGAATCGTACGAACAATTTTAAGCAATCTTTTTGTGTAGACTGATTGCAATTTACTGGTATTCTACTAGTAAACCGAATCCTGCTACCTGCTACCACAACTGAATCTACGTGATCTCTCCATTTCATCTCCCTCCCAAGTGTTACACCAAAAAATTCTTGTAGTTTTACCGATACCAACTATGACTCATTGACATAATATTCAAACAATTCTATGTATTTTTTCGTTTTGTGTGTTTCACAGTTTTATATGTGCGAGCGTCTAAAGCACGTTGTCAACCTTTGCACCACTTTAGAATCTTATCAAGATTTGACTGAATATTTGTAGAGCTTCGTTCAGATTGTATTTCACTGTAGATAAATGCGTCATCTGTGGAAAGTCTAAGGTCATTATTAACGATGTCCGCAAGGTCATTAATATACAACAAGAATAGTAAGGGCCCCAACACACTTAACTGGGTACACCCGAAGTCACCTCTACACGTGACGATGACTCTCCATCCAAGATAACATGCTGCGTCCTACCCATCAACACATCCTCAATCACACATTTCGTCTGGTACTTTTAGTAATAAGCGTAGGTATAATAATGAGTCAAATATTTTTAGGAAATCGAGAAATGTGGCATCTAACTGACTGTCTTGATGTAGGTTTTCGGGATATCTTGTGAGAAAAGTGTGACTTGCGTTCCTCATGACCTGTGTGACATGCTGGTTGACATGGGTGAGGTCGTTCTGTTGAGAAACTTCCTTATCTTTGAGCTCACAATACGTTTTAAGTTTTTACAACATATGGATGTCAAGGATATCGGACGGTAGTTTTGTGGGTCTCTTCTGCTATCGTTCTTGAAGACTGGCGTGACCTCTTCTTTCTTCCAGCTACTGAGCACGGTGTTTTGTTCTAGCGATCTACGATAGACTATAATTAAAAGAGGAGCTAACTCATCATCGAATTTGGTGCAGAATCGGGCTCTGGGGCTTTGTTCACTGCAGCGCAATGAATGTTCAACAGCATAGACCTCGGCCCAATTAAACCAGTTCATTCTCAACGTCAGAAACACAGCACGAATTGCATCTTCGACTTTAGCATACAAATTTCAGACAAAAAATGACCGAGAGTAATGGCGAACTACCTTCAAACGAGAAGTACCACATGTTCTAATACCGTGAACGAATGCTATTGGTCGAGAGCAAACGCGACTTGCCAAAAACTTAATTTTGACACAAGATCAAGCAAGAATATCGCACAAAGAGCTTGTGTCAGTCTATCAAAACTATTTCGAGTAAAATGTCATACACTGTAGCAAATATAAGCATTGCGATACACAAATAGGTAGAACATAGTGTAAGGGAATAAAAGTGCTGAGTAACAGGCGGCTTTCAGTGTTACCTTCAGATTTCAATATTTTTTAGAAAGGTAATTGCAAACAAACGAATGAAGCATGACAGAAAAGTCGAGGAAATTTTCAAAACTTCTCGGAAACAACCTTTCTCGACCTGAAACTTCGATATACCGTTTATTTGAAAATACAGTTGACATCGAGCAACTTGATTGATATGTTACATGTGATGTATTTCCAGCGAAATTGAAACATAGTATTCATTGTTATTTCTGGTTTCATAGATTAGAAGCTGACGGTAATAAATGGACGGGTTGAAAACAAATTACTATGGTGATAAAGGCAGTAGCGTTTTATCAGAAAGTTTTAGTGGATTAAAACTCTGAACTTAATGAGATAAACATGTTAAATTTTAACGGAGTGTTTCCTGTGACTATGTCTGTGTAAGTTTTAAATTCGTAGCACAAATAGGGACAGTAACGGATGCAAACTCTAGATTATACGTGTACATAATAAGTTAATGGATGGCGCTCGGAAATCGTGTTGCCCTGAGTGTTTGTACCTGTTTGCATTGGCGCACAGCGTGCAACAAGTCGCGGACTAGAGCTGATGGAGGCAAAGCAACAAGTGTGCGGCCGAGAAGTCGACGACACACTGCTGTTCCGCTACCCTGCACCATCGGGGCAGTCCTCGCTGACTTCCGACACAAACCAGTAGAAGGCAATTCCATCAGGTTCACCACATACGGTGATAGCTAACGTGAAACTGTTATTACCAGGGTACAATGGATCAGTTGTGCAAAAAAATCAAACGATACGGCTTTAACAAATTACTGTTAACGGAAAGTAATTTATGAGTCCTCGACTCATATTCAGAATACGCTGTGGTTCTAAATCAACAGAGTCAATGAGTCAACACCAAACTTGAACGAGCAGCACGTTGTCATATAACGCACAGTTTGTTCCTTCACCGGACAATCTATTTTACTCCATCTATAGCTACGTATTTTTTCTGAAAATCACCATGATGTTTCTTTGCCATTTCTACATATTAACTCCGCAGATATTGAGCGCGAATAATGAATACTCCACACCCCAGACGTTAGCGATGTTCGAAGCTTCGTGAATTCCAACAAGAGCACTCGTTATCACCAAACCATAGCTGCCGTGGTTTTTCGACCAGATTGTGTTTACTGTGAATAAGAAAATTTGAGTGTAGTCCATCATGATATTTCTGGGTAATTTCGACTCACTGAAATAAAACCGTGTTTTATTACCTCGATTTTATTGTTTTTATCGCCGGGAAAAGCTACAGAAAATGTAACTCAAATGAAAAATAAGATATAAAATGTGCCGAAATGCTAAAAAACTAGTATACTGATGTAACAGGTATAAATTTAGAGATATTGTTAACATCACACCCGTGAAACCTTTTGCGTTGCAAGTGTAACCGTGAAGCAGCCTTCAAATAGCCCTTTCCGAAAACCCGTTAGAGTTCCATTTAAATATTATTGTTGGGGATATTGCTCACTGCATTCTCACAGAGCCACATTATGGGCTGTGAAACTCGTTATGATGAAATATTTTACATCTTTTACGCCATTCACATACGGCTGATCTAGCCCCAAATTTACTTGCCAAATACGTACGTGTCGGTGGAACGGTTGTGCCAGTTTGATTCTCCAAGCTCTTTCCAGCAAACTGTGTCATAACAAGAGAAAAATACTGTCCTTTATATCTCCTTGTCGTAATTCATACGCTGCAGGCTTATATTTTTTCGCAGTCGTTTTAAAATACTGCCACATGAAGGTAAAGCAAAAGTATGAGTATCTTCGTCCACTTGCAAACGAATGATCAGCGCATGCTACTACGGAAGCGAAACTTGACCACAGTAGACAATGGATCAATAGTGGTGTTCCAATTAAAAATAATGAAAGTAAGAAAAGAGGAAGTGGGACAGAGTGTATATAGAACCTCTGTCCACAAGGTCTTCGGTCTGAAATGCACACTAAGTTCACCACCGCTGCACAACTTACTTTTAAAGTGTCCTGTAATCCGATTATGGTCGACCAGCTCGTAAACAGTAACACCAGTGTTGCAATGCGCCGTTCTGTGGATGACGTAGGAAGCACATACAGACCACTAAAACCTTAAACAAAATAAGAAACAAAAAGAACTTTACTTACTGTAAGAACGGTCTATGTTTTAGAGAATGGAACTGAATTGTTATCCATTAAAACATGTCAGGTGCGGCATCTCCTTTAGTTGGGGGCGGGACTTGCGTGACAATGATACAATGAAAAGGTTGCAGGAACTGCTTTTGTGGTATCAACGGAATGAGAAAGACAAAACTCCTAGAGTGCTTACGGATATGTTAACGAAATAAAGTGTTTTGTCAGGCACAAAGTACCTGGTGTAACAGTACGAATTTTGTGGTTTGACCAGTTACTGATATAGCCTGAGTGAAATTTATTCGCTTAAACGTGTTTCGTTATCGATAGAGGTGTCATACAACTGACGCCTTGCTAAGTTTTTACGCAGTGAGAACAAAATCAGTTCGTATTTGATCTGCCATATCTCTTCTACTTGTCTTAGAGATGAAAACAGCTGATATCCCTCCCTACATGCACACTGTGACTTCTGTCGGTATTAAACCACCCAGTACCAACCCATTCAAATGGCAGGCCTCTTTATGATATGTTATTGGCTTATCGTCAGCTGGTTCTCCACGAAGTCACTCTTCCATAATTTCATATTTATAACTCAAGGCCTGTCACTGAAGGCGGCTTCGAGAATATCTAATGATGGCTGACTCTTGACTAACCTCTCTCTGATATGGCCCGGCTTTGATACCAGTCCTCAGCTTCCACAAGGCTTTGGGAATCTTTCCCACTTCTGTGTTTCGTCTATCTACATCTACATGATTACTCTGCTAGTCACGATAAAGTGCCTGACAGAGGGTTCAATGAACAACCTTGAAGCTGTCTCTCTACCGTTCCACTCTCGAAAACGAGGGAAAAATGAGCACTTAAATTTTTCTGTGCGAGCCCTGATTTCTCTTATTTTATCGTGATGATCATTTCTCCCTATGTAGGTGGGTACCAACAGAATGTTTTTGCAATCAGAGGAGAAAAAGCCTCGTGATGACTGGGTGTTGTGTGATGTCGTTAGGTTAGTTAGGTTTAAGTAGTTCTAAGTTCTAGGGGACAGATGACCCATAGTGCTCAGATCCATTTGAATTTGAACCAGAGGAGAAAACTGGTGATTGAGATTTCATGAGAAAATCCCGTCATAACGAAAAACACCTTTGTTTCACTGATTGCCACTCCAATTCATGTATCATGTCTGTGGCACTATCTCCCCTATTGCACGATAACACGAAACGAACCGCCCTTCTTTGTACTTTTTCGATGTCATACGTCAGTCCCACCTGATGCGGATCCCACATCGCACAGCAATACTCCAGAATGGGGATGACAAGCATGGTGTTAGTAGTCTCTTTAGTAGACCTTTTGCACCTTCTAAGTATTCTGCCAATGAATCGCAATCTTTGGTTTGATCTACCCACAACATTATCTATGTGATCGTTCCAATTTATGTTAATTGTAAATGTACTCTCTAAGTGTTTAGCAGAATTTACAGCCTTCAGATTTGTGTGACTTATCGCGTAATCGAAATGTAGTGGATTTCTTTTACTGATCATGTGAATGACTTCACACTTTTCCTTATTCAGGGTCAATTGCCACTTTTCGCACCAAACAGATATCTTATCTAAATCATTCTGCAAATTCATTTTGGTCATCTGATGAATTTACAAGATGGTAAATGACAGCATCATCTGCAAACAATCTAAGATGGCTACTAAGATTGTCTCCTACATCGTTAATATAGATCAGGTACAACGGAGGGCCTATAACACTTCCTTGGGAAACGCCGGATATTACTTTTGTTTTACTCCATGACTCTCCGTCTGTTACTACGAACTGTGTTTGCTACGAACTGTGACCTTTCTGACAGGAAATCACGAAACTAGTCGCACAACTGAGGCGATATTCCATAGGCCAGCAGTTTAGTTAGAAGACGCTTGTGAGGAACGGTGTCGAAAGCCTTCTGTAAATCTAAAAATATGGAATCAATTTGACATCCCCTGTCGATAGCACTCATTACTTCATGAGTATGAAGAGTTAGTTGTGTTCTGCAAAATGGCTCTGAGCACTATGGGACTTAACAGCTATGGTCATCAGTCCACTAGAACTTAGAACTACTTAAACCTAACTAACCTAAGGACATCACACAACACCCAGTCATCACGAGGCAGAGAAAATCCCTGATCCCGCCGGGAATCGAACCCGGGAACCCGGGCGCAGGAAGCGAGAACGCTACCGCACGACCACGAGCTGCGGACTGTGTTCTGCA
This sequence comes from Schistocerca nitens, assembly GCF_023898315.1. NCBI lineage: Eukaryota > Metazoa > Arthropoda > Insecta > Orthoptera > Acrididae > Schistocerca > Schistocerca nitens. The sequence goes on along the minus strand of NC_064614.1, from coordinate 674,291,096 downwards.
AGAACCTTATTTTCTGAATCCGTGCTGACTATGTGTCAATAAATCGTTTCCTTTGACATACTTCATAATGTTCGAATATACTACTATATGTTCCAAAACCCTGCTGCAATTTGACGTTAGTGATATGGGCCTGTAATTCAACGGATTACTGCCACTTTCCTTTTTGGATATTGGTGTGACTTGAGCAATTTTCCAGTCTTTAAGAACGGATCGCTCTGTTAGTGATCGATTGTATATAATTGCTAAATATGGAGCTATTATATCAGCATACTCTGCGAGGAACCTGAGTGGTATACGATCTGGACCAGAAACCTTGCCTTTATTAAGTGATTTAAGCTGCTTTGGGACACCGAGGATATCTAATTCTGTGTTTCTCATCTTGGCAGTTGTTTTTGATTGGTATTCATAAATATTTACTTAGTCTTCTTTGGTGAAGGAGTTTCGGAAAACCGTGTTTAATAACTCTGCTTTAGGAGCACTGTCATCAGTGACTTCAGCGTTATTGCGGAGTGAAATTATTGATTGCGTCTTGCCATTGGTGTGCTTTATGTATGCCCAGAATCTCTTTGGGTTTTCTGCCAGATATCGAGACAGAGTTTCGTTACGGAAATTTTTAAAAGCATCTCGCATTGAAGTACGTGCTATATTTAGAACTTCTGTAAAACTTTGCCAATCTTGGGGATTTTGCGTTCTTTTCAATTTGGCATGCTTTTTTCGCTGCTTCTGCAACAGCGATTTGACCCGTTTTGTGACCATGGGAGATCAGTACCATCACTTATTAATTTATATGATATATGTCCCTCAATTGCTGTCGATAGTATCTCTTTGAAATCATTCCACGACTTTTCTACGCTTACATTACCAGATCGGAAGGAGTGAAGACTGTCTCTTAAAACGGCGTAGAGCATTTTCACCAGCTTTTTTAAATATCCGGTAATCTTTCCCTTGTGGATAACGATGCTTTTGTAATCTTTTCTACGCCCTTGTTATCCCTCGTATGGTGTGTCTTGACTTGATGCCTTTCTCTTGTGTGTCATGGGGATGTAGTACTTCTCAAAATAGGGATACCTCTCCTCAATTCCTGGTGCGGTGGCCTTATCTAGCGTCATGACGACTGTAAGAAATATACTTACTCTTAATATTAAAGAGAGAACACTTCTTATTTAATATAATTATCTTGTTCTTTCATGCACCGACGGGAAATTCAGATAATACGTAGTGACTGTCACCAGGCCCCGACATCTATGCTGTAACGAGTGGGATGGCCAGCTGGTTTGATGAGCGGTGGATCGGGCAGCAGTCCACCACCCATGAAGGGTAGCAATGAGGTGATGAGTGGATGCCTGGTAGATGTCCGACACGTCGTTAATGAAGCAGAATTGATAAACGACATACAGGGTGCGTTACCTAGCAATACCACGGGAAACGCCTCCCAAACCACAACAAACACGGAAAAACCAATTCCGCTTACCGAAAGTGAGGAGAGGGCCTGGTGTAATTGGTTAATACAAACCATTGAGAAATTCACGGAAGTGTGATTTGCAGCACATACTTATGGTTTATTTTTTAATGGAAACCTGTTATTATTTTTATCAGAACTGAAAATAGAAAAAAATACTTAACCAATGCCGTTTCTTACATTATAAAATGTTAATTATATTCAGAATAATTTTTAACCGTGGTGGGCGGAAACACAACTTGGATCCAGTGTGGAAAGTGGAGTTAACCACAGCAATGTCTGCTCACACGAGCAGACGCTGAAAATCAGTAGTTTGCCTGCCAAAGCGTGGCTGCGGTGTCTTAGACAAGGACCAGAGACATCCAGTGTGGAATATCAACAGCAGCTGAAGTAGTCCCACAAGTGGCCAGCCTGTTAGAAGGCGCTACGTCCACAGTGTCGGACATAGCATCACCAGCACAGCTGCCATGGGGAATGGGTATGCAGACTCGCTGATGTTCGAGTCGTGTTCGTACCAAACTTCCTTTTTCATTTAAAGCGTCAAATTGTATCCAGTTTACACCTCCACAGTGCGCTATCTTGTGTATCTGCTTCCCTTATTGATACCTTTATTTAAACTTTAAAACATAACACGAATTTCTTAAAGTAATTATGAAAAATCCGCCTCGATTGCACAAACTACCTGGTGTTTACCTAGGTTTCAGTTCGGTGGAGAGCCTGTGACCATCGTACGTTGGCTGGGGCGAGGCAGCACACACAGGGCTGAGATAAATAATATTATTGACTTAGTACATATGTACCGTGTATTCGTAAATTTTTTTTATGGGGTCTTGCCGCTGTAGGTGTTGATTTTAGCCTTTTACTATGCCTATTTAGGCAAGCTGTTTTATATTTGTTCTGAAGAAAGCGTGGTTACCCACGCTGAAACCTAGGTAAACACCAGGTAGTTTGTGCAGTCGAGGCGGATTTTTCATAATTATTTCGATACTTACTATTGCTGACGCGTTGCAATGCTGAAAGTTCTTAATTTCTTAAAGATGTAAACGACCACTTTGTTACGTCCATGACACAAATAAAACCAACAGAAAATAATAGTGGATACAGTAACATCGCCTGTCACAATAATTCCATTCTGTACGTTTGACATCTAGGCTTATCTTCACAGAGGCGGTACCTAAACGTACAAGGAAATGTTCACTTTAGAGAAGATGTTCGACGTGGCCAACTTGCATTTGCAAACACTCCGCCATTCTCTGGATTATACTTTGCTGCACCCTATGCAATACGCATGCATCCACCATTGACTAAACAACATGCACGTTACGTATTAGGTCTTATACATCCATGGTAGGGTACTATAAACTTGTCCCTTTAAGTGTTCCCACAAATAAAAATCTCGTGGATTAAATCAGGGGAACGTGGAGTCAGAACACTCTGCCTCTACGACCTATCCATTTCCCTGGAAACCCTTCTTTTAAATAGCACGCGATTTCATTCCAAAGTGTGGTGTTATACCATCATGCTGAGACCATAGCTATCGCCAAACATCAAGCGAAAGTTTCCTAATGCGTCAGGCAAATAAACGTACCATACAGGCTCGTATTCAACATGTTCGGCAACAGGTAATGACCCAAAAGCACTCCTGTCACGATACCAGCCCGCAAGTTTATGCCATAGTGTGCCTGACTGTTACGTTCATGGATGAAATGTTGGTCGTGTTCCGACCAATAATGGCTGCTGTGGAAGTGGAAAATACATTCACGAGTGGAGTTAGATTCATCAATCCATATCACGTTATTTATAAAATGTTCACAATCATACAATTAATACAAAAGCTATTCACAAAATTGCACTCGTCGAATGTGGTCTTCCGGCCGCTGGCGTTAAGTTAATGCGGGCTACCAACTTCATTGTGCAACACTTCAACAACCAGTCTCTGAGATATCTACAACTACCTTGCAATATCATGGATACTTTACCGAAATGACTGGTGAACGGTGTCATAAATTGTGTCCTCTGTTTGTGGAGTACGTCTAGTCCTTGGCCAATCTCTGCCCATTACTTGCGGAAGAAAATTACTAGTTGCTCCAGGCGGCGGAAAACATTCTTACTGGGATGGCGTCTATAAAAGTAAGTGAGACATCTGACGAGTACTGTAACCACAGCTCCAAGGTGGATCTGAGTTTGATGTCACAGCACTCTACTCATTTAGCTACGACGACGGGTACGATAATGTAACGCGATGCATGTACCTCTGTACATTCTAATGTGCTGCACGATGTGGCGTTGTTTCCAGCTCCTCGTTTCCATACATGTGTTTTCAGAACGCATTTGATCTGATATTATTACATAAGCTTTTGTCTTGAATCTGGATGAGTATCACATGGCGACCTCCAAGTGCGCCATTTTTTATGCTGTATCTCGTCATTTCTGGTCTGACCTGCTTATGCGCCACCTTGAAGTAGCTGTGGAATGCGTCTTAATTTTTACTCGCCTGCGCTCAGTCAATTATTTGCGGCGCAACATTATTTTGCTTTAGCAGACAAGGCATCCGTTGCAGCTTGTTTCGCTTACGATATATTTTTGCAGTGCACCCACATTACACTTAGCTTAGTTTATGTAGCCATGACACAGGATGTAGTCGATGAGCACAACGTACTAGGGTACATCAGCAGGGTTGGTGTTGTGGGGTTGAATGAGTCTGAATGAATGGTTCCTCCCAGGAATTCCCAAACTTTCGAAATTAATTCGCAGACAACGAATTCGACATCAGCTGTATTACGTATAGATTTGCTGCCCAATAGTGACATATGGAAATTTGTGCCAGACCTGGACTCGAACACATATTTCCCTCTTATCGCGAGCGGTCGCCCTAACAGCTTTGGCTACGTGTGCTCGCTCCCCGGACAAACCAAAATTATGTATATCACACTTTCTACATCCTTATATGGTAGTCCACTAAATTCATCACCTTGTTTGGGTCTATCCGGGGTGTGTGCGCGGATAGGCAAAGTGGCTAGGCGACCATTCCTGATAAGGACAACAGCTAAGTTGGGGTCCCGGTCAGGCACAAATTTTCATACACCATTACTGGATAGTAACTCTATACTTAATGCAGTTGATGTCGAAAGAATTCACAGTCAGTGAATTAATTTTGAAATTATTTAGAGCGTTTGTGGATCGTTAACAGTGTCTGTTCTTTCAGACATGCAAATAAGTATTCTTAGAAGTATTAGACGCGTGTGACCTGCACAAGCTCGGATTTTGATTCCATCAACACCTGCATCCAGAAGGCAGTTGTAGGATGGTTCATACCACATCATGCGGACAGCCACTACTGACTGCTCGACATCGACATAAATTACGAACAATTTTGCTCAAGCAGGACAGCTGGGAACCTCTTAGTGGAACCTAACTGAGAGCATGGGTGCCACACGGCCAGATGCCTCTCACACCTAAACACCCTACTATCAATCTGCTACACTGTAACTGACCGGATGAATGGCGTGAATTTTTGTGCACGTCGAAGGTAGATCGTGATGTGGTATTGACCGGAATAGCGAGATATACTGGAATGCTTCTGGCTGCGCCATACAGCATCTGTCAATAGTGCCTAGTTTCTACGTTGCATTTAGTTTAGTTGCTTTATTACTGAACAACAGCTGATTAGGAAAATGAATTAAAGGCACTTCAATGAAATAATCTATGGGCATGACATCAAATACGAAGCAATGACATGAAATAATAAAAGGAGACTTCAGTAAACCTATGGTAACAACTGAAAATTTGCGCCGTACTGGGATTCGAACTTAGCTTTAACTACTTCTCTTTGTTAAATAACGCTTGCAGACGGCCACTGTCATCAGACAGCTTTGTGATTTGACTGGAGTGTTACTAGCAAATACAACACAGAATGTCGTTCTTAATGGCGAAGTATCTTCATATTATGACATTTGCTTCGGGTGTACCTAGGAGTGTCTTAAGGGCGACACTGTTCACAAATATTTAAAACAGGTTTTTACCCACATCTTCGTTGACATAAGTAGGTGTATGTCGCATAATCTGCACACATATATGTCTGAATTTCTGCTGTCTTAGAACACACCACTCTTGAGAGGATGTTAAATTTTGTCTGTGATATCAGTCATGTGGTATTATCTTTGGTCCCAAACCACGTTGAAAAAACATTCGCTCACTGCAACCTGGTTGACACAGTGAACAGCACAAATTAGAGTAACGTTTTACTTAACACTTTTGTATTACTACAAGTCAAATATAGGAAAGAAATTCCGACACATTGTTGTAGAACATCCTTACACAATACCCCCTTCTCATCCCCATCCCGGTCCCTAGAGATAGTAGGGTATCTTGCCCCCACGATACTTTTGCGCAAAACATTACATTACTGTCACCAAAAATGCCAGCGAATCCTGAAACTATGGAGCCCATACTAATCATCACACCCTGCTTGGATGAATATTGAACAATCACTGGAAAAAATCTCAGTCAAAGGCTTATCTGGGAGTACTTATGCAGAGGGATTCCAAGTGGAATATTAAACTGCATATACATTCACACTCATAAATTGAAGGATAATTGCCCAATGTGGTGCCACACAACGTGGCACTACACGAAACTGGCGCTAATAGCATAGGACATACTGATACAAAATGACCTCCCAATACTCCTGACCTGTTACAGTTCCTCTCTCAAAGACATGCATGGGTGTACGTGCACCAATCATAATCCCACCCCACACCAACAAACCACGACCTCCACACAGCTCCAAGGACATTAAGGGGTTGGTATCTGGTTCCTGGTACACGCCAGATGAAAACCCGGCGAGAATCACTGTGCAGACTATACCTGGACTCGTCCGTGAACATAACCTGGGACCACTGTTTCAATGACTGTGTACTGTGTCGTTGACACCAGGCTTTACGGGCTCTGCTGTGACCAGGGGTCAGTGGAATGCACCTTGCAGGTCTCCGGGCGAATAAACCATGTCTGTCAGTCGTCTGTAGACTGTGTGTCTGGACGCAACTGTTCCAGTGGCTGTGGTAAGGTCCCGAGCAAGGCTACCTGCAAAACTCCGTGGCCGTCTGCGAGCACAGATGGTGAGATATCGGTCTTCTTGTGGTTTTTTACTCTGTGGACGTCTCGCAATGAAGCGCCTGGACACGTTTCCTGTCTGCTGGAATCGTTGCCGTAATCTTGAGATCAAATTTTGTGTCACACGGAGGATCCGTGCTACTACCCGCTGTGTTTCACCAGCCTCCAGTCGCCCTAGTTTTCTACCCCTTATAACGTCATCAGTATGTGTTCTTTGGGCCATTTTCAACACACAGTCACAATTAGCACGTCAGAAAACGTCTGCACACTTAGTCGCTGCACCGTACTCTGACATGCACCAACACATCTGTGCGTATGTGGACTGCTGCCAGAGCCACAGTGCGACGACCGCAGGTCAAATGCACCGCATGGTCATACCCTGAGGTGATTGAAACCAGCAAATCGCCCACCAGAGCTTTGTTTCACCATGTATCAGGATTATCCTTAATTTATGAGCATGAGTGTAGTAAAGGTAGGTACCTCTGGGTTTCTTTAGTGGTATATTCAGGATGTGTAGTTCACGAACGAAGGAGATAGCTAACAAAACCCTCATCCCACTCCTACCCGAGTATTGCTCCTTAGGTCTGGAATAGTTATCAGATAATATTTATGGCAAAAGAGTGAAAATCCAAGTCAGAACACAGCGTTTCGTGACCGGTTCGTTTATTAACCGCGAAAAAGCCACGAAAATGGTCACATAACTTCGGTTCCAGATGCTATAGGATAGGGACTGCGTATCATAGTGTGGTTTACTGTCAAAATCGGAGAGCACGGTTTCTTAGGACGGATGGAAACCCTAGAGGGATTCCAGTTCACATGGAGGGTTATCCACAGTTGTTCTTCCCGCATACAGTTCGCGACTTGAACGGGAAGGGGGGGAAGTCTCATTGGTAGGTGAAGTACCCTCGGCTACAAATTGTGCCTCGCGGTTTATAGATGTACGCTGGTGTGCAAAACTTAAGCACAAAAGAAAATTTTTCATGATTTGTCACTGCCAGCTAATAAAGCTGTATGATATTCAGCTCGTACATACAAAGAACTGCTACTGCAGAGAAGGTTACGGAAAGGTATGCACTTTGAGACGAACGTAAATGACACTTTTATTCAAAGACAATAATTCCATTGAAGCCACTGGTATTCGCGATAGTCCCCTGGTCATTGCGAAAGGCGGGACACGGTTCTTAATAGGGTGTCTGATAAACACGGACCCAAATGATGCATGCACTGCAAGATCTCCCATCCTAGCCACCAGATTGGTAGAAAGTGCTTGTTGTAGGGCGTTCTGTTTCTCCGCCGCCGTTGTTGACAACTGCTAGACAGACAATGCTACGCACAGACTTGCATGTGGACCAACAAAACGATCATATCCGACAATGCTGGACGTAACCTCATATGGCCTGAGGTGGGAACACGAAATGCAACCAGTAACAAGGTGGAACTTGATCGTTTTTGTGGTTCAGGTGTTGTGGTGGGGATGCATAACGTGGAATGAATGCAGTGACCTCCAAATCTTTGAACACTGTACATTCTCGGGCCAGTGTTATTGTGACACCGTTCTCCTTCCCCATGTGCGTCTTTTCAAGGGCGAATTTGGCCCTGACTTCATTTTTACGGATGACAATGAGTGACCGCACCGAGCAGGATATACGGCGAAAGGACTGACTTGTCCGTCCCCCCGATTTAAATCCCATCAACCAAGCGTGAGATGCGTTGACGAGACGTATTACAGAACGTCCACATGCACCAAGGACCATCAAACAGTTGTCACACGCGGTAGTGACGGAATGAAACGCCGAAGTGACCGTACGGTTCTAGGCGCTGCAGTCTGGAACCGCGAGACCGCTACGGTCGCCGGTTCGAATCCTGCCTCGGGCAGGGATGTGTGTGATGTCCTTAGGTTAGTTAGGTTTAACTAGTTATAAGTTCTAGGGGACTAATGACCTCGGAAGTTGAGTCCCGTAGTGCTCAGAGCCATTTGAACGGAATGGAACGCCCTCCCGAACGCGAGTCCACTGTGCTAACCACAGCACCAACTCGCACGGTACATCTTGTTAAAGTTAATTTCTTCCTTAAATTTTGAGCACCAGTGCTCATGCAGGGTGACTCCACATATCGTACTACGTGGAAACATGATTATAATGACTGTTATTCCCTGGTGGTGGCCCAAGAGACCCTGAACGTTAGAAGATGTGTAGCCGGCCGCGGTGGTCTCGCGGTTCTAGGCGCGCAGTCCGGAACCGTGCGACTGCTACGGTCGCAGGTTCGAATCCTGCCTCGGGCATGGATGTGTGTGATGTCCTTAGGTTAGTTAGGTTTAAGTAGTTCTAAGTTCTAGGGGACTTATAACCACAGCAGTTGACTCCCATAGTGCTCAGAGCCATTTGAACCATTTTTGAAGAAGATGTGTGGAAAGTACTATGCAGACCTACCTGTAGATGTTCTCGCAAAATAAGGTATATTTCTTACTCCCAGTGAGAGAATTCCAATAGATTTACGATCATATTATGCAGCTGCATGATAAGCGCCAACGCTGCTGATCAGTACGTCCACCAGAATGACGACATCCCTACAGCTCCGTATTCATTACGTGTAACATATCTCGACCAACAAAGATAGCAAGTGTAGATAGCATATGAAACTGCGTTTTCATCTTTATGTACGTTTACATAAGTGTTTTAGTTGCTAGAGGACACTTTAGAAGAGAGTGAGCTCTAAGTCCATGACTACGTCAATAGAGTATGAGTCTGTGAGCGCGATCACATGCGTGATATGTCAGTTCTGTGAGACAGCATTCATTGTTTTCGATGTGATTTTCACTCTGACTTAGTCTTCAGTAAACAAAGAATCTCATTATTAATTTTTCTTCAGTCACGGAGAAGTTCCTGAACGTAGTAGAACATTTCCAGGCAAATTTTAAGGCCCTTATCATTTGCGCAGTAGATGTCAATAAGAGCGCGATTTTAAAGCATATTTTGCCAAGTAAATACCTCGGCAACGTAAAGAGCAAATCTGAGAGTCCAGCTCTTCGAGCAGATGTCCAGATTCTCAGTGCCTTTACGACGCTCTTCAGGTTACGACGCCATTCTCGGCGAGAGTCGTAACGCGGAGTTGTTTTTAGGTCTTGATGGAACATACTGCATATGGCTGTGCGTGTCAAGGACACTGGCTGTCTTGCTCTCAATCTGAACAGCGTCAGTTTCTATTTCACATCCCACTGAGCATTTATCTTCGAAGGTGAGAAATAATATCTATATAGGAGGAGACAGGACAAGTAATTACGTAATCGGGAAGCCTGCCGGAAACAATGTTACATGTTACGTATAACAAAATTCGGTTAGTAATAAATCACTGGCTACGCAGTGACATTAAAAATTTCAAAGTCTCGCTATTAAACGTGTTTTAAACACGGTCATAGAATATATCGAAAGACTGCCACTGCAAGCGAATTCAGCTACATTTGTCATCAGATCTCTATGTTGCAGAAAGGGGAAAAAAATTCCTGAGAACAGAATCAAATCAGTCTATGAGTAACTAGTGCCGGCATTGATACGAACGACGCCTGCCAATAAAAGCAACAATTCAGCGAATACTAAACAACATCCCTATATAAGTTTCGCCAATTATATTATCAATATAGTGCGCACGTTCATCACACAGTAGTAAACAATTGACTAACGAGCACGGAGATATAACTAGGATTAGAAAAGATACGGCAAAACGCCTCGCGTCACTACACAATAGTAACTGAATTTAGGGTGTAAAATAGAAAATACTTACAGTACTTTTTGGGGTCTTCTTCTAATTGGTTTTATGCGCTTCGCTTCTACTTTCTCTCCTGTGCCAACCTCCAAATTTCCGAGTAGCACTTGCACCTTACATCCTCAATAATTTGTTGGATATATCTCAGTTTCCGCTTTCCCCTACAGTTTTAACTTTTACAGCTCCTTCATGTATCATGAAAGTTATTTCTTGACAACTTAACACATGGCCGACGATCCTATCCGTTTTTCACGTCAATATTTCCATATATTCCTTTCTTTGCAGATTCTGCTGATAACCTCTCAATTTCTTATCTTTTCAGTCCATCTAATTTTCAAAATCTTTCTTTAGTACCGTGTCTTTAACGCTTCGATCCTCTTCTTTTAAAGTTTTTCCGCAGTCCATGATTCACTACCATACAAAGCTGTGCTCTAAACGTACATCCTCTGAAACTTCTTCCGTAAATTAAGGTCTATATTTGGTACCAATAGACTTTTCTAGGCTTGGAATGTTATTTTTGCCTGTGCTAGTCCGCTTTTAATGTCCTCCTTGCTTCATTCATCTTTTGCCACTTTGCTTACAAAGTATCAGAATTCCTTAACGACGTCTGCTTAGTAGCCACTAATTTTCATAAATTGGTCACTAGACTCCTTCCTATAATTCCTCGTAACTGTCCTCTTTCTTCAGACTACTGTCAGTCCACTTACCGTGTATTTTAATCTTACTTTTGTACCTTTATTTTATTTCCTTCCTCGCTTCTCCAACGTATAAATTGAGTATTATGGGGGTAAGGTGACATCCGTACCTCACACTGTTTCCAAATCGGACAATTGTTTCTTTTCCTTCCATTCTTTTTCTCCTCTTTGTTCTTGTACATACTTCCCAATGGATTACATATATTTTCCTTCTATCACGTCATCAGAACATTCCTTCCCCACGAAGAAGCCTTCGATGTACTCTTTCGTATAAACATTTTGTGTTCACCAGTGGAATTCATTTTGTTCTCTAAAGGTTGCTTTTAATTTCAGATTGTTTTGATTTTTCCATGCATTTAATCAGTCCTCCCGACCATTTAGTTTCCGATTTCTTCCCAATTTTCTTCAGCCACTTAGTCTTGGCATCTCTGAACTTCCTACTTACTTCATTCCTAAGTAATTTTTTGTTGTGTACATAGTTCCGTGTTGTCAGCGCGTACACAACTTTCCCACTAGAGCGCGCCCCGCTAAGCACAACAGCGCAGGCGCAGCGCTCGTCCATCTCCGCACTACGAGATGGCGCTGCCTTAGAGACGGACCAAATTCTGCTTCCGCCGATCCGCGTATTAATATGTAACGCAGCCAATGAGATCGCTGCTAACTTAGAACCTTTTCTCCTCGTGGATCACACTCGCGCAGTGATACCTGAATGCGTGAGGTATTATAACGAGTGTACAGACCTCCGATTAGTCAGTCTGCATTAGTCTGTACGAGTCTGCATTTGTCTTCAACAGTCTGTACGAGTCTGCATTAGTCTGTACCAGTCTATAGTCAAGTTTCAGTCTGTGCCTACTAAGATTATCATATTCCTGTACATAGCCGTGAAGATAAATGTGTAGACACTTTGTGAAGTATCATAGATATGTGACAATAAGATTAACGTACCAAGACCAAAGGAACTTCTGATTGTCAACTGTAAATAGCATCCAGAATCAAGTTAAGTAATGTTTATGCTTGTTATTATTTTAATAAATGGGTGTGAAAATTAATCAAATTCTGTTTAAAGTTGGTCACCGTCAATCTGCTACTCTAAGCGTGCAAGTGGCATTTCTATTGCCCGACCTAACGACAGAAGATAAACACACCACGATAAGACCATGAGACATATTGCTAACACTCGCCTGCTTCGTTAGAGTGACAAGTCAAATAATCTGATGGTGTGTGTACCGAAGGTCTTACCGTATGCACACCACACTTTTATTGCTGTGTTACTGTCTTTTCTTTAACATGTTTGGCACTTCCTTCATTCGTCAATTGATTCAAGAGTTCCTTCTGTTATTCAGGGTTTCTTCGTAGTTAACTATTTTGTACCGACATTTCTCTGCCCAGCCTCCGTGACTGTCCTTTTCAGAGTGTCCACTTCTCTTCAACTGAACTGCTTTCGTTCCCCAAGACTACTTGCCGGTTACCTATTTCACTTCACTGGCATCCACTACATCTACACTGAGCTTTGCGTTTCCTTTTCAGGTTTTCTAGCTTGCCTGTCACTTTGAGACTTCTTACATTCCACGCTCCACCTCGTTCCTTGTTCCTTGTCGTTGTTGTTGTGGTCTTTAATTTGAAGACTTGAGTGATGCAACTCTCGACGCCAGTCTGTTCTCTACAAGTCTCTTCATCTTTTTATAACTACTGCTATCTACATCTATTTAAACCAGCTCACTGCATTCAAGTCTTCGACTCCCTCTACTGTAACTGCCCCACTCCCCCTTGCCACGATCATAAAATATACAGTTCCCTGATGCCTCAACATATGTCGTATCAGCTATTTCGAAATCTATCATTTTCTTTTCTGACTAGTTTATCGTCCGCGTTTCACTTTCATACAAGGCTATAGTTCATGCATCTATCTGCAGAAAAGACTTCTTAACACTTAAACTTGTATACGATGTTATCGAGCTTTCAGTTTCAGAAACACTTTTCTCGTCATTACCAATCTGCATTTTATATCCTTCCTACTTTGTCCAACATTAGTTATTTTGTTATCCAAATAATAAAACTCATCTTCCAATGTTAGAGTAATATTTCCTAACCTGATTCCCTCAGCTTTGCCTTATTACATTCGATTACGTTCAATAATCTTGTTTTACTTTCGTTGGCGCTCATCTTATATGGTGTTCCAAGCCACTCTTGTTTTACTTTCGTTGACGCTCTTCTTATATGCTGTTTCAAGACACTATCCATTCCGTTCAGCTGCTCTTCCAAGTTCCTGCCGTCTCTGACATAATTACAATGTCATCAGCAAACCTTAAAGTTTATATTTCTCCCCTAATTTCTCATGGTTTCCTTCATTGCCTGCTCAGTGTACAGATTAAATAACATAAGTGGAGGCTTGAAACCTATCTCACTCCCTTCTCAACTACTACTTCCTTTTCATGCTCATTGACTATTAGAATAGAAGTCTGGTTTCTGTATAAGTCACAGGTAACTTTCCATTCCCTGTATTTTATCCCTGCTACCTTCAGATTTTTCAAAAGTCTGCTCCAGTCAGAGACCTTTCTCTAAATCTAAAACTGCTAATGATGAACAATTGCCCTTCTTCAATCTTCTGGGATAAGTTGTAGGGCACATATTGCTTCTCGTTCTTCGGAACCCATCTTGTTTTCCCGCGATGTGGCTACTACTATTTTTTCCATTCTTCTCTATATAATTCGTGTCAGTATTATGCTGCCGTGATTGATTAAAGCGATGGTTCACAGTTATTATCATCTGCTTCTTTGGAATGAGAAATGTTACATTCTTCTTGAATTCTGAAGGTATTTTGCCTGTCTGACCCGTCTTACATGCCAAGTGTTGGTTATTAGATCTTTTTCTCGCGGTCGCTTCCCCATTGGGCGTCCCAACACCCCCCCCCCCCCCCCCCGGGGTGTTCCAAATGGAGCCTGATGAATATTTTGGCAATAAAGGGGCGATCATGACACTTGTTCATCTACAGGCTGTATGTTCTGTTGATACACGTTAAGCCTTATACATTATGGTTTTTACTGTCTTCTGCATCCCGATGTCACTGATCATTGCTGATTTTTGCGCCTTTTTGTAGCAACTTCGCCAGGCAGGACAAGAGGGTGCCGTGATCCTATATCCCTTCCCCCGCCCTCTTTAACAAGTCTGTTGGCTCTTTATACTGAAAGTCGTCCGCCAACACTGCTGAATATTTGTATTCAAAATTTAACCAGTGACTGGGATCGAATCCTGGACTCACGACGGTTTGATTACTAGTCAAAGATGCTAAGCCTGGATGAAAAAGTTTTATTGGTTCTGTGATCATGTCATAACGTAATTAGTGATCAAAATGCATGATATTTGAAAGTAAGTACTTAATAACACACTGCATCAGCTTCCTATTTTATTTATCAGTGAAATTTTCAGTATACTACAAGGACTTTCTACATTCAGGAAGTGTGATAGTGACAGGTTCTGTGTAAAGGCTATACTAATTTTCCATTTGTCTTATGTTATCCGAAAGAAAGATGCATATTTACTTCAAATGAAAATTATAAGACTATGGCAGACCTACAAACGCTTCATTCACCTGTTTCATTACGAGAGAATATAAACATACTAAAAGTAAGGTTTGCTGACGCTTTCTCTATAGTTCCCACTATGGGCAGTATCCATTTAGAAAAGAAATTGTTTTATTAGCAGCAGTAATCTTGTCTCCCAGCGTCAGGCAGCTCGTACACGTAAGTAGGACAAAAGATATCGCATGAGACCCTTCCACCCGCTCTACATGTGAGACTCTTAAGTGCCAGGCGTCAGCTACAGATTGGCAGTGACTTGTCGAAAGCGAAAAGGCGTCCTTTCTTACAGAAATGAATTTCTAAGGGAAACGAAGAAAGAACAGTATAAAACATAGTCAATGTGCCCAGGAATGTAACACTATAATTATCAAAATTCCAACTGTAATAGGTCAGTGGATTTTGTAACTGCACTGTTGTCTACCTGCTTCCTTCCGTTACCAGGAAATCAGAAATGTAATTTATTTTAATAAGAGTGAGCAGTTCTGAGAATGACTCGGCACTGGATATTTACGGCATCAAACCGACGGAAGACAAGTCTGCTATAAATTAAATCAGACTTTCACGAAAACAATAAGTGACACTGATTCTACCGATTGCATAGTTTCAGGAAAATTCCCTTACAATTAGGACAGAGGCAAATATGATACATTAAAATCAACGTAATTAGCAAAGTCAGATGAAACCTCAGTCACTTGTAAACCAGAAAAGAACATAAAACATAGCATAAAAATTGTGCCGTGCGCGTCTACGTTTGTGGCGTGTAGCACGCTACCGACTCTGCTCTCGCGCTGGTTCCATATTTGGCAGAGCCAACGTGACAGCAGAGGGCAGGCCAGAGTGTGAAAAACGGCTACACATAGGCGCGATCAGCGTGTCTGAGACTTCGACCATAGATACTAGTAGACTGGCATTGCTGTGCGGAAGCTATAGGGCTGGTGTGGCTCCAACATAAATCAGCGGTCTGCCATTCTATGTTTGTATCGTATTTTACCCACATTTCTCAATTGACTGCCAAACGCTCCCAACAAAAATTAATTTTTTATTTGCGAAAAATTGTGTCAGAACTACATTTGACCTGGATTTGTTCACAGTACCATTTATAAAATCTAACAAATACATCGAACGCCCCTCTGGTGGGCAGCGGGACGACATTACTATAAACTATCAATTAAAGTAAAATGTCGTTAAAATTCTTTTAAACAGTAAGAGTGGGCTCAAGTCAAAACTTCAAATATTGGATTCACCGCGTTTTGAGCTCTAGTCATTTATAAAAGAAAATGGGATATGGGAATTGTCAACTATAGGTGCCAAAATTGTCGACTTTAGGAGCAGGTCCATTTTAGAGTATCAATTTTAGGTGCACTTCAAAGGTTCAGTTCCTACTATTTTTACAAAAGTTTAAACTATCAGTTTAAAAAAAATATTTTAGATGAAAGGTTAGACTTTGAAGTTTCAGAAAATAATTTTGGAGCCTACATTTTGTTTGATAGTATTAAAAGGTAGAAAAAATTATCTTCATGTGTCGAGTATAGGTGCTCTTACATTATTATAATCTCACTTGTATATACAAAAAGGCGCGTATGTGCAGTTGGCTTAAAGTTTTTCCGTTTCAGGGCCTGTATCCAAAGCTGCCTTCGGTTTTCATCCTTAGAGAACCTATGAGTAGGAACGAGGAACAGTTATACTTACTTTTGTAACCGAATTATCACAGATACTTTCCAAAATGTAATATGAGTCTCACTTTACAGGCATCACTTTCCACATTTTAATTTACATGAAACTCTATTTCAAGTGTAAAAAACATATAAAAGTCACTTCAGCAGATTTCAATAAACGCATCTGCACTATCATAGAAACACACGTAAAATGTAATGCCATTTCCCCCGACAAAACGCTGAGTACAGCCAAAAGCGCAACACGAAACAACCATGTTTTCCCATCATTCACGTGACTTTAGCCCAGAGGTGTTGGAGCCACGAAAATGACGTCAGGGCCAGTCTACTATATTTATGGTCGAAGGTCCGAGATCTAGTTTACTCTGCTGGTGCGAGCGGGTGAAGGTACGTTGTGTGTGCCCGGTGCAGGCCTGCTTCGAGGTTGTCGTAATTGTGGAACGATTGAGACAACCTACGGAAGGCGATCAACTTCTTCTCTCTTCCTTGGAAACTTCCCTTATTCATACTCACACACTTAAGTGTGTTAAAACTTAGTAACTTCTTCATTTCAGTTGGTTTTTGCCTTCCCGACTTGGTAGAAGTTATTGACAATTAGCAACGAAATTTCCGATTTACCGTGTGATTTTATATTACTGTGTCTGCTCGTGAGGCTTTCTTAACTGATAAAGTAAGCTCACGTATGTTTGTAATCACTTATATCTCTCGAGCGTTTACATCAGTATGGTGAAAAAGTTTTCTGTTTCATTAATTTGTGGAGTAATGTTCCATTCTGTGTATGTTGCAGTAGTAACCTGTATACGTAATTAACGAAGGATCTACTGTTCTGTACTTGATGGTTTTCTATTAGTACTGACTCGGCGTCACAGTTGAGCCCCATCAGTATTTTGAAACTCAAAGGCTTGTGTACGGGAAGAACGCTCGCAGTATAGTAAGTTATTTGTGTATGTTCATTTGAAAATTGAGAACCGCGAGCTCATGTCTGGTTGTCCGTTTCTTTAGCATCAGAATTAGAGATTTTGTGTTTTGATTTTCTTCATAATTAATTGGGGCGTAATTTCCTTTCATGTATTGTACAGTAGCAACCAGTGTACATCACTGACTACAGTACTAATGCTCCTTCTAGCTCTGACGGTTACTGGCCATAGCAGCGGTTCATTGGGCGCCATTGGCGTATTGCAAATACTGAATGCTTGTATCTGCATTAATACCATAACAGCTGATCGGTACGAGTCGCGCACGCCCGTGAGCTGTCAGTAGTGGAAGATAAAGAATAAAACATTCTGCCGACTCGCATGCCTTAACTCTGCAGCGGCTACGCTATTTACCCCTCTGCCACTGCGGTGAGCGACCAACTTAGCTCATTCCGAACTCACCGACTGAATTAAAATTAAGTACGTCTTAAAACATTACTGTCCCCCTAATTATTTTTGTTTGCCACTGAGCAGGGAAAACTACACTCTTAAGAACCTCTCAGTTTGATTGACGTTTTTGGATTCGGCTTTTAGTTTCTAGATACGTATCTGTCGGCAGCAGTGCCTAAAGATTAAAGATTAAACTCAGTCTGTAATATATGTTAGAGCTGGCACCACTCCCACGTTCAGTATGATAATTCAGCTACTTTTCGATACTGAACGGTACTTGCGCTTTAGGTTTTATATACTTGTAAATTGGTTAAATGCTCTTGCTACTATTTGTGAACTAAGAGGAACTATCTCGCGGACCTGTGGACGTTAAGGGTCGCACCTGCATAACACTGGTTTTAAGTTGTAACACTTTGTGACTGTTGTTTTTTTTAAGGAGGAGTAGACTTTAAATTAGTGTCTCCACCTTTCTGAGTCTATTAATGTAAATACCAGTAAAAATGTATTCGTGTTTGTTAATGCACATTATAAAGATTTGTTCGTGACTTTTTATGCACATCTAGAAAATTTTGTCGTCAGTAGTTTTCGTTCAGTTATATAAAAAACTGATTGTTAATTGCGGGATTTGCTTATTTGGGAACCAGTACCGGATCACTCCATACTCATGTCCCTACCCTATCAAAAATCATCATCCTGAAAAAAAGCACAACAATCCAATCTAAACACGGGGATCGTTTTCCGAAAGATAGTGATCATCCTCAGTATGCACAGTGCTGAGCTAAGATTCTTCGCAAAGGAAAGACTGACTTTGTCATTGCAGTGTACCTTAAAAATAGGAAAAAAATCCATTACACAATAAAGAACAAGAAAATGGCCAGGCAGCACTGATCAGAAGAGGTGTGTGAAGGTGACGATGAACTTAATGCATGAGACACACACCATACTGTTGTTTTTGTGAATGATTATTATCACATTCGTGGTTTTCTGGCAATATATACTGAAGAGCCGAAGATACTGATGCACCTGGCTAATATCGTGTAGAGCCCCAGCGAGCACGCAGAAGTGCCGCAACACGACGTGGCACAGATTCGACTAATGTCTGAAGTAGTGCTGGAGGGAACTGACACCGTAAATCCTGCAATGCTGTCCACAAATCCGTAAGAATGCGAGGGGGCGGACGTCTCCTCTGAACAGCGCGTTGCAAGGCATCCCAGATATGCTCAATAATGTTCATGTCTGGATAGTTTGGTGACAGGGGTCCCATATCACTCTAACTGCACAGGCCTCACACCATTACAGAGCCTCCACCCTCTTGAACAATCCGCTGCTAACATGCAGGGTCCTTAGATTCATGATGTTGTCTCCGTACCCGAACACGTCCATCCGCTCGGTACAATTTGAAAGTGAGACTCGTCCGACCAAGAAATATGTTTCCAGCCATCGACCGTCCCATGTCGGTGTTGACGGGCCCAGGCGTAGAGTAATGCTTCGTGTCGTGCACTCGTCAAGGGTACACAAGTGGACCTTCGGCTCCGAAAGCCCGTATCTATGATGTTTCGCTGAATTATTCGCACGCTGACATTTGTTGACGGTCCAGCATTGAAATCTGCCACAATTTGCCAAAGGGTTGCACTTCTGTGAGGTTGAATGATTCTCTTCAGTCGTCGTTGGTCCCGTTCTTGCAGGATCTTTTCTCAGCCACAGCGACGTCGGAGATCTGATGTTTTACCGGGCTCCTGTTATTCACGGTACACTCGTGAAATGACCGTACGGGAAAATTCCCACTTCATCGCTACCTCGGAGATGCTGTGTCCCATCGCTCGTGCGCCGGCTATAACACCACGTTCAAACTCACTTAAATCTTGATAACCTGCCACTGTAGCAGCAGTAACCCATCTAACACCTGCACCAGACACTTGTTGTCTTATATAAGCGTTGCCGACCGCAGCACCTGTTTACATATCTCTGTATTTGAAAACGCATGCTTGTACCAGTTTCTTTGACGCTTCAGTGTAGTACAAAACCGGTTACAGGCTACTGGTTTTGTAAAACAAACGGCGCGTGATGTTAAGGTTTAGTGTTAAGAGACCAATATTCCAACATGAAAATGGTTACGGAATATCGAACCTGGTTCCTTGTTGGATTGATGATGTCGTAGCACACTAACAAACGAGATCGTTCTTGGTGATGGGAACGGTTAGACGCGAAAGAAACTCTCGGGCATAGTAAACAGTGTGTAATGAGAGGATTGCTGTAGACGATAGATGCGTAAGATCTGGTAAATAATGTTAGGAGGCCCATGAGGCCGTTCACAGATGATGACATCTTGCATATATTCTTAAAGTTTGAAATTTGTAACGAAATGAAGACCTGTAAATTTCCTAAGTCTTGTGTAGGTATTGGTAGTTGGCACAAAACATAAGAAGAATGTCTTTCAAGTATAAATACTGATTTGTTGGCTCCAAGGACAGCACCATCGAGACAGAAGAAGCAGAACACACGAGTCTCCGTGGCTACGGAGTATACAACGGGAACACGCCGGCCAGCGATATCGTGCGACCAGAGGTCAACGCCAGGTATCCACGATAAGTCTCCGACGGGACTACTCCACGGAAGGCCACATTGCACTTTGCTCAATTTGCTCCTTCCCCGCAAACAAAAACTAGTGCCTTCCGTGGGTCGTTTTAAGTATGGTCACCTTTTATGGTGTCACCTCTACACTGGTGCTGCCAGGGAACTATTTTCAGACAATGAAGAATAGCCATGTTTCCTGTGCACCCTAATATCGGCACTGTCCGCCGCCGTAACAATTTGCTGCGCATCGTCCCGCCTAGTGACAACGATACTGCCCGGAGGCAACATGTTTCAGATGGCCTGCCATCATGAGGTGACTCAAGACGAACATGGCATGGTCCAGCCGCCCAAATAGCAGGCGAGAGGCCGAATCCACGGCCGCTGACAACAGTGGCCCACAGCGACGTCTACCGAGTGACCACCTTCTGGGCCTGCTGCTCTGCACCGCAGTCTACACCATAGCGCTGGTGCTACCTACAGTGTCTCCGCAGCAGCCTCCAAGCCAGCCTCAGATCGAGATGGCCCCAGTTTCGGTACCACATCAAGCTCTAATGGCCATCGAGCCACCGCCACTAGCAGAATTGGAATCAGACCCGGTTCCAGCCGACTTGCACGATGAAGATGCCACGATGTTGCCATTATCCAATGAGGAAGAAATGGATCTCCCTTCATCCATGCTCTCGGACCGAGTGTTCCCCCAGTAGTTTTCCTTGATAAGCCTGTAACCAGAACGGGTGGTTGTGAAGCCCCGGAAATCGAACTGCTAAAGAAATCTCTTTCGGAGACCCTGTCCAGGCACTGTAGGTCCTGACTGCTTTAAACGTTTTGTCAGCCATCAGCCTTGCACGTGTCTTGCATCAGTAAATCATTTCCGATTATTAGTTGCTATCGTGACTCTAATTAACGTCCAGACACTTCCCGTATCAGAACTGTTGCAACTCAGGATAAAGAACCTTATTTATTTCAAGGGTAATCTCTTTTACTTTGTTACAGTAAAGAAGTTATTTATTTCACTCTTGAATATTCGGAATTCGTCGCGGATCCTACAGTGGCGACGACGAGAAAATTGTGAGACTAGTTGGTTTTTCGAGGACAGCCTAGTTGCCAAGTGTCCACTGCTGACTACTGTCGCATGCATTACGTCTCAGTTGGTGTGTTTTATCAGCGGCTCCGTCCATAACACAGACACAACCATGTTTACTTCAGTGGAGATGACAAAATAAATTATGCTAGCCTTTATGGACAGCCTATGGCAGTTTTTGCAGATTGTCTCAGAACAAATGGAAGCTGCTATGGATTCAAACAGTGAGACAAGCCTATCGCCACTCGAAGCTTACTGGAAGGATAACGACCCAATCCGCGGCTATGCCAAGCAGCTGCGGCAATGCTTCGCACTTCGTCACACCACCGGTGAGTCTAGACTAAGAACCTTCTTCATTACATGGCGCAGCGCTGAATAGTATAATTTCATATCACAGTTGTTCCCGATAACTGCGTTCATTGCGCTTCCATTCACTGACATCGCAGACGCGCTCGAGACGCCTCTCGATAAGCCCGAACATCTCACTGCTTCCAGACGCTTGCTCTTTTGGAACTTCAATCAACGAGAATAGTCATATCTTGATTTTATTTTTGAACTTGAACGCTTGGCAAAGCAATGCGATTTTTTTTTTTTTTTTTTTTTTTTTTTACTATTTGTAAAATACGATTTGATTTTCAGACGATCAGAGACATTATAGTTCAGGAGAGCGCTGATACCACGTTGCGGCAGAACATTTTTAAACTGGATTGGCCAACATTGCGTGATGTTAAGATAGTCGCCCAAGCCTATGAAACTAACCGTCGGCTCGCAAAATTTACTGACTCGGAAGCTATCGGTTTGTATGTGCTAGCATGTGTAACTAATGTTTCAAAACGCCGCGCATAAAAACTGGACTTTCCGGATCCTATTGGTGACAAAAAGGTAGGGTCAGTGTTTCGGATAGCCCTGGGGCTAGAGACCATTTGTATACACAACAGACGGATGGTCTTAGTTTCATTATCCTACAGTATAGAGTCCAAGTATGAATATTACACACTTTCTCCTGTATAGGCAAAGGGAGCAAATCGGTTGGCTCCTTTCGCATTTGACGTGGTCTACGGTGGGCTTGACGGGGCTTAGGGAGGCAGCATAGTTCATGGGTGGTTCCTCTGAAAAACCCACAAAAACAATACATTTTCGCCGACACCAACGGACCAAAAGCCGATCGAGGATTCCAAGACGGCTATGCGCAGCAAATTGCTGAAATTCTTACGATATGTTCCTAAGATCAAGATCTCGAAGAGTCTTGAAAATTTTCTTAGTATCTTTATCTGTTTGCGAGATATAGAGTTTCAAAGTTACCCTGCTTTCATACGTAAAATACGAGCATAAAATCAGGTGAGGCGAAAACGTAGCATTTTCCCACTAGTGAATATTGCAGCAGTTCATCGGCACAGCGGACGTCGCCTTCATCAACACGGTGCACAGCCAATGGGGCCAGCTACCGCCCTCCCTCGGCGGCTACTAAGCAACAAGTATTCTTTTCAGTGCGGCACTCGCTACGCCCGGGCGGACTACCCCAGTCGCCACGCCATTTTCCGGGGATGCGGAAAGAATGGTCACCTGCAGATCGTTTGTCTGAACAACGGAAGGAAACTCAAAAAGGCGTACTCAGAGAACAATACTGAATTTGATGCGGTACGGCCAGACCATGTGGAGAAACGGCACAGGATTTCCATTTTCTTAAACATTGCCGATAAACCCATAACCGTTCACGTGGACACAGGTTCAGCTGCTACGCTAATTAATCTCTCTGCGTATAGGCCGCTGAGCTCTCCGAAGCTAACACAATCGAGACAGAAACTAGCTGGCTACTGTTAGGGTAATATATCCATCAGAAGTCGTATCGTCACCAGAGCTGTTTACAAAGGGGTTCTGTGGATCATTTATATCGCATTCGTAATCCCCACAGACGTGCAGAACCTTTCTGCAGTATATTCCTTTCGCACTTTTGGATTTTCAGTGAATGACTCCTTCAGCTTCGTTGCTCCACGTACGTCTTCTGGAGAAGTCAACCCCTTTGTTTGAAATTCAACGATTTATTCCTTCTGCCACAGTTGGTAGTGCCACTAATCTTGAAGAACACATTTCGTTGAATTCAGACGCTCTTCCTAAGTTTGAGCATTGTCGTCAAATTCAACACGCCAAGAAGTATGAAGTAGATCGTTTAGTACAACTGAGAGTCTTCAACCGATTTATAGTAGCACATGAGGTTCATCTACTGTAGCAGCCCGCAAATCTGAAGGAGGTATTCTTATTCTCTTACATTTTACGAACATTGTCAACCCCAGATTTTTGAGGTCTCCCTCCCAATCCCTCAACTCAAGAATATGACTTCGAAGTTACTTCTTATATGCAGCTCCCCCAAAATGAGGACTCGAAGGCATTCTTAGTCATAACTGAGTGCGCCGGAGATTTTTAAAAGACTTTTGGAGGAAAATACAAACGGGGTACAGGGCTGTGCGAACTACCTCAGTGACGTTGAAGGCTCTTGGTCATCTGAGAACGATCACTTACAGAATCTCTAGAACCCCTTCTCTATTTTTCGGGAAGAGCTCTACATCGTCGTCGCGACAAATGCCACTTTTTCGTGACAGGTATCGAGTTCCACGCCCACCTTATTAACGAGAAGGGAGTCTGGCCTTCCAAGAAACATCTAAAAGCGATTCAGGAATTGTCAGAAACCCAAAACCTTTCCGAACTTTTGTTAGTTTTAGAGAAAATGAATTACTGCAACACATTCATAGCCAACCCAGGAACCCTCGCTGTACACCTCACCTGCCTACGACGCCAAGGGAAATGTCTGCCGAATGACGACATTCTTTCAACTCACCCAAGCAAGCACTGATAAGATGTTGTTGTCTCATCCACTACGACAACCTAAAACCTCTCCTTTTAGTCACAGATGCTCCTTAGTACGATCTTGGAGTAACGTTCCCTCTGCGTATCAGTGGTAAGGAATTTTACTTACTTCGCCTCCAAAACATTAATTCGGCGCGCGTTACAGACTCACAAACAGAAAAGGAGGCTATTTCTATGACTTTGGGGTGAAATGGATCCACCAATACTTTTACTGCCATCCCCTTCTTCAGGATCTTGTGGTGTTCACGGCAGATGTTCAGAGCAGACTGAGCGTTGTCAGCGAAAAAGGTCTCCTTCTCTTACAAAGGGAGTTTTCTGCGAGTGTGCTGGAGAAGTGGGATTATTGGGTAAAAATCTTGGGCTGCCATTGATCGACCATTGTCATTAAATAGTAAGAGAAGTTCTCCCGCGCTAATGACAAAGAAGAAGAGCTATTGTCTAAACTCCTGTGGTTACCATCGGTGGGCCAACAGCATTGATTAGAAAGCGATTTCTCCAGAACTTATGCTGGAAAAGCGTTGTTGGTTAAAATTCCTCCTGCTGCTATTGGTGGGCCCAAATCATTGTCTATAAGCGAAATGGGCAGAGCATGAAAGGGAAATATTCATCCAAGCTATTATAGTCCTCAGAGGTGGCTTCCAGGGCGTTGTTTACTTTGCTCACACGTTTCGGCCGGATATTAACTTCCTTGATGACTGGGAGCCACGATACTGGAAGCCTAAAGCCTCCCTATTGAAGGCACGTCCATTCTGAGAAATCTGATTCGCTTTTCGGAATTTTCTTCTATAAATGTTGGGTTCCTTAGCCAGCAAACGTACGTTATTGAAATCGATGTGAAGGCCTCAGTTCTCGTGGTGTTCCGCTTCCGCCAATTTCGTACTTTGTTTCAGCCGTTCATGTTCCTTAATACGATATTCAACAATTCTTCCCGTGTCGCCTATATGCACTTTGCCACAGCCACTCGTCATTTCAAGGACATCCGCAATGTGGAGTTGCATCCATTTTCCGTCAAAAGAAAAAATCTTTTACTTAGTTTTGATTGAAGAACGTATTCAGAGTACCATTTCTCCTTACAATTCTGCGGTCAGAGACCACAGAAACAAATAGTAACAGACCGAGGAGGTGATTCCTCATCCTTTCTATTAGCATAATTAATATTTCGCTTAAAAGTCCTGTCTATGGATAAACTGTCATAGCCATTGGCCTTCGCAGACTCTAAAAAATCAAAACGGAAGGCAGGTGAAGGCAGAGTACTGAACACAACTAGTTTCTGTACTGGGTGGTGGTGCGAAGTGGTATTTAAATACCTATTTGTGTTAGTAGGTTTCCGATACACTCTGTGTCGTAGAGTGTTGTCAGATCTTCTATATAACTACACATCTAGGAACGGGAGACCGACCCCATTTTCAAACCCCAAGATGAAACAGATATTGGGGGTGAATTCCATTTAAGTAATTGTGGAACCCATGAAGCTTTTCTTCCCTCTGTGGCCCATATGGCGAACGAGTAGCCCACATAGCGGAGAAAACAGGAAGTTTTCAAAGGAGACTACTTAATTCCTGTTCCTACAAATGTCCCATAAAAATGTGAGCTGCTACTGGCGACAAGGGCGACCCCACAGCAAGACCGTCAGACAGTTCACAGAATTCACCATTGAATTTAAAATAGCTCGATCAATGAAATAAATCCATGAATTCGCAAACACCTGGAGAAACATGCTCCCTTTTGAACTTAATTGTGTCTGATACTGGGAAGTTAATCGGATTCACTATGGGTCTCAAAGGAAACGATTCTTCATGTACCTAGTGTTCTGTGTAAGAGAGATATTTGAGACGTTAGATTCTTCCTAACAAAGCTACCATTCTGGAGTATTTTACCAAATGTTTCACTTTCCGAACGATTCTGCTCGTCGGATGTCCTTTATTTTTTTTTTCTTTTTTCAGTTGTGGTACACAGGATCGCCTAATAGTTGTTTCATCTTCTTGCAGTATTCCACAACGTTATAACAACTGCAGCATTCCCTTTATCTGATTTCGTCACAACATCGCTTTCGTTTCTCTCGAGTTCATTAAGAGCTTTTCTTTCCTGCGCCGATCTCTTGCTTTTGTGTGGTTTCGATTTCCGTGAATTTTCGACACATCTTACTTCTTAGACCCGCATTTTCGGATAACAAAACAAGATTGCTTTGATGGCATTTATGAGTTCTTCGACGGAAATTCTCTGATTCGTAGTTGCGAAATTCAGACCTTTGTTCAGAACTGAAACAGCTGCTTTGTCGAGTACCTCTGACAAGACATTCACCACTGCTCGTTTCGGATCCACATTGGAGTCTTTCTTTTACACTTTAACCTTCATTTTGTGCAACTCCTCTTTCTGTTTCATAACACTGAAGTCCGAATATCTTCCGGAATGATCAAACACTATTATGTCTTCTTTATCCTAGTCTTGAGGTGAGAGAGTTGCCGCCAGTAAAAAATGTAAAGCAATTAACTAAGAGCTAACATAATTCACGTCTGCTTTGCCCCCCACCCCCAATTTTTTGGTAGATTCTCTTGGTTTTCATTATCTTCACGTGGCTACTGATTCTTGCGAATTTGGGAATAACATCATGGAGAGAAAATCAGATCACTCAGTAATTTACTTCTTCCTCTACGCAGGTTCTACAGTCTTCTAAGGGTGGTATTATGCATTGTTAGCCAATCTACAGATTATAATAATACATATATAATGTATTTTTTGGGCAGACATAAACTTTTTAATTGGAACAATGCCTATTGACATTTCAAAATTAAAAGTAGGATAAATTAGAACGTCAGCCGTATATGTTGCAGGATTCTAGTGCCACTCGTTTACGAGATATCGCGTTTTAAAAACTTTCCACACCAACACTTGTTTGTGCCGTTCAACCTGCGCAATTGCTAGATACGGTGTAGTTACGTCTGCTTACAGCGTTCCTTGGATGTGCTGTGAATTACTAGTGAGTTAGTGTGTGACAGTCCAAGCAGTAGAGAGTGGACTATGAGATTCAACAATACAGAAAACGCCAACATGCTCATGGTGTATGGAGAGTAGGAAGAACGCAGACCGTTCTCTTACGGTGTATGCCGTAAAATTTTCATAAGACGTCAACCATCTCGACAATTATTTATCAACCTCTTCCACCAATGCTGCAGTCTCCTAACAGACTACCTCCCACGGATGCAAGAAGACGTTCCTCTGCAGACTAAGAGGACTTTGTGGTACCGACATGATGATGATGGCTTTCCAGCCCATAGTTCACAAAGTACTACAACATATTTTCACGAATTGTTTCCAAATTGTAGAATTATGCACAAAGGACCTGTACCTTGGGCGAATTTGACGCCTGTATACTTGTTTTTGTGGAGAAAGCTGAAAGACGCAGTCTACAAGGACACATTGCTACAAAAAAAGGTTCAAATGGCTCTGAGCACTATGGGACTTAACAGCTGAGGCCATCAGTCCCCTAGAACTTAGAACTACTTAAACCTAACTAACCTAAGGATATCACACGCATGCATGCCCGAGGCAGGATTCGAACCTGCGACCGCAGCGGTCGCGCGGTTCCAGACTGAAGCGCCTAGAACCGCTCGGTCACACAGGCTGGCCACACCACTACAGCCAATGATATGCAACAACTTACTATTGCAACCTGCCAGGACATATCCGCTGAAACGCTAGCACGTGTGCAGCAGTCGTTCTATAGGAGAGTGGAAGCGTGTATTAGCACTGGCGGTGGTTATTTTGAACACAGCGTGTGGTGATCAGTTTTCTCGTTACTGGTCATAATGTACATCACTAGTGTATGCACTTGTGTTGCTCTTTTGTGTGTGCTACCGCAGGTATTCTGTATGCGTCGGTGTGCGAACTTCACAAAATACAGTATTTTGTAAGTAACTCCGGCTAGAATCTTGCAACATATACCACTGTCATTATAATATACCCTATTTTTTATTTTGTTAATATCAATAGGCATTGTTCTATTTATAAACTTGTATGTATATTTGCACAAAAATGCACTATCTACGATTACAGTCTGTTGAATTGATGATAAGAGCACCTTACTAACAATCCGTGATTTGAAAAACGCAATATCACTTTCCATTTCCGCAAAATTTGCAAATTTTTGGTGATTTCCCCTGTATACATTCGTCACCGCGTCACATTCTCTCATCTCCACCAAGAGCAATCATTCTCGCTGTAGGCAGTGGTCATCATGTTTCGGCTCATCAATACGGTGATGCCAGATCATAAACCACTTAAAAATTACATTTTTCTAAGAAAGGCTGTGAACAAAATTCTCTGCACTATATTGTATCCGTACACTCTCCCACAAATGGGGAATACTATTTTTGACTGCAGTGCAGATATTTTGAGACAGTCGTTGAAGTTCGTTTGGTTTACATAATGATAAACCTTCCATTTTATGTTGGACGTTAGTATGGAGGCAGGACAACACAGCAGTAAGCCACAAGCAGATTGTAATCGGAAGAGGGACCACTGCCTCCGGATGCAGCGGGCGAGATGCGAAGGCGGGAAAACCGCGGTGTGGAGCGGCGTGCAGTGTTTGCGTTGCGTGGCGGTCGCCTCTCCGCCGTTCGCCTCGCCTTAGCTGGGCCCGCCGGCGGCAGCGGCAGATCACGGCCGCGTGTGCGCACGCGCAAAGAGTAGCGCACGGCCGGGGCACAGTGCGCGCCTGGCGACTCGGCAGACCGCACAACACGGCGGCGCCCCGCGACTCCGGCAGCCAGCAGGCAGCAGCCAGCATCCAGACACCAGCCACAGGTGAGCGCCGGCCACAGCTGACGGCCTTCGGTGCGACGCGCCACGCTGGCTGTGCTCTGCTGCAAATCTTCCGTCGCTGGCCCCACTGTCGGTACCTGTTTCACGACACTCTGGCAGGATCCACCAAACTCACCCTCCTTAAAATAAATAGTTGTCAGTTGTTCGGTTTAGTCTAGCCAGACGAAAACTTCCAACTATTTTTGCTATTATTTATCAGCGGATAGTTGCCCGCAGTTAAGATTTAACTTTCTGACAATACTGTCGAATTTTCCGTGATCCGAGGCATGTTCCCTTTTTAAAAGCATGGGAATGGTGGAAAGACAGAACACGATGGAAGGCTTGTGTTCCCGACAGACCCAGCCAGTGGCTGGAAACTGTCCAAGATGATGATGATGACTGTAGAATTTTCCAGTTGTATTCTTACTGAGGATGGCTGTTGTTGTAGGCCTGAGTCCGATGGCTGATGTCAAGTTGCTCTCCAAGCCAGTTTATCCTTTGCAATTCTTTATATATCTTCACAGCAGCCGCACAATGCATCAGTTTTCTGTATCCATATCTGTATCCATATCTGCATCGCTATATATTCTGTCATCGAATATTTTACACCAAATAACAGAACTCATCTACTACGTCAAGTGCCTCATTTAGCAACGTAAGTAGAATGTAAAATCCTATCAGAGCACAAAAAAGGCGAATATGAGAAGAGTTATTGATGTAAAAGAAGGAAACTAGATTATCGACTATCTGGAAGCTTCAAAGACTGTAATCAAAACACTTGACATATTCGTGTTGTTTTGCTTGTTAGTATTAGTACCATTGTCATGTTATATACTGCACCGTTTCAAGTAAAGTAACACGATACATGACACCATGTCGTATGATGTGACACATGCGATTATGGTCGGCCGGAGTGGCCGAGCGGTTCTAGGCGCTACAGCGTGTGTGATGTCCCTAGGATACTTAGGTTTAAGTAGTTCTAAGTTCTAGGGGACTGATGACCTCAGAAGTTGAGTCCCATAGTGCTCAGAGCCATTTGAACCTTATTTTTTTTTTTTGCCATCATGTCACCCAACATCGCATTTGTCACGTCGTACAGTATGAGGCAAGGTGTCGTTGCATCCCCACCCTGCGATAATTCCTACTACACAAGCATCCCCGCTGTCGGATGCTTCCTATTTTAGATGCATCCCACTCTCTAGAAGCGCATAAATTCGCGTCTTGTTTCTTCTTACGTGCCTCACCATACAAGTAACAGGGGGTAGGTTAGGGGGACAAGTAGTCCCCTCGGTGAAACAAATCAACGCAAAAATGAAAAAAAAATCTTTTAGAATCCCTCCAGGAACAAATAGACCCCCCAGAAATTTTATCTCCCCAGAAAAACTTTTTGGGCTATTACATATATGCGCTTCAACCATGTGATATTAGACATCGTTTACTACGGCTTGCGAATCTTCTGGGGTTTGGACGCAGGATCAGGGAATTTAGGTTAAAAATTGCAAGGTGCGGGTACGCCAACACCTTGGAACTAAGAGAGCTCACTGTGCTGGAGAAGTAGGATTAACTCATAAAAAAAACCTGAACAGGTCAGATTCCTCTTATTTAAATTACTCTGAAGCTGCCAGATAAGTCGAAAACCTCGTTCCCTTCTTTTACATCCCCAATACTGGCCAGCACGTACTCGTCGTTTTTTTTGCTATGATAAAAGTATTTTCCATTCTGGTTCCCAACTTTCACTCCACCATAATTTTGACATTAGACCGCCATTTCTTGACAACCGATGTAGACTTCTGTTGGTTCGGAAGATTACTGATTCGGTATAGTTTTTTAGTGTCTTTCTAATATGTTTCTTATATCGTGGCTTCGGATAAAGCTTTCAGAAAACAACAGGAGGACCATATATGAGTGTACTTGTGTAACTTCTTTCAAAATTTGCATCGATTCACTCAAGTCTGAAACATAGAAGTAGCGCGCGAAAAAACAGACATAGAAAAAAGGCGCTTTTTGCACGTAAAATCCGAATTAAGCTAGATTTTTGAAGGCGGGTTTTCGATTTGTCGTAAGAATTCGACTTTTTTTAACTCACATTATACTGTTTCTGTGTATTCAATTCACATAAGAACGTATTTTCTGAGCTACATTTAACTCGGCATTAACCCATCGCATCTCGACAACGCATGAAGATTACTGAATAAAAAAAAATCGTTTTCACTTTATCCATTTACTTACCTCCGTGCAGAGTTTGAACCAGTTCGTACAAGTTTAAAGTATAAATGTGGCCCGCATAAAGAACCTCCCAGAAAAACATATTTTTTGCACGTAAAATCCAAACGAAGCAAAGATTTTTCTTAAAACGGTTGAAACTTTTCTTAGTGGACCAAATCTCAACTATCACTCTCTCTCCACTCCTAAGTTATTTAAGAAGTGACTGTTTCTGTGCATAAAATCCGAACGAATAAGGATGACAGTTTTTACACTTAAAATCCGAACGGTTCACAAAGAAAACGTACACATGGTGTCATTAGTTCAGCATTAATTTCAGCACAATTAAAATCTTTTGCAGAAGGAATTAATCGATTCACACAATTTGCCTGGGCGCCATCTCCGGTTCGTCGCTCAGACATTGCGTAATATACTGTAACACAGATATAGTAAAACCGATTTTCGAATAGGTATACAAATGGCAGATGGTCCACACTAAACCCAACACTTCTAGCGCAAATAGCAACCGAGCACCAAGATCCCCCACCAGAACCACGATTCTGCGCTGTTACTTTCCAGGTATATTTGTTACAGAACTTCCGCGCTGAATCAGGTTGCCTTGGGATTACCTGATGTAATTCGATTACGATTCATTACCCTTGCTTTACTGTTATTTATGTTGACATTGTAATCTCTTTCAGACACTATGTAGTTACCGTTAAACTGATCACGCAAGTCCTTTGCTGTCTCTTACAGAATTACAATCTCACTGACGGTTTTAAAACTTTTCATCTTCTCGCAAATCTCCTAACCTGTTTTAATTCAAATGTCGTAACGAGCGTAGTGGTGCAATAGTTCTGAACTCTTCCGGAGAATCGGGACTGAATGATCCGTCTGACCATTCTGCTTTATGTTCCGCATAAGACCACGATACATTAAATGTATTCGCAATTCTGAATATGGTCAACCATCAGCTGTATATTGGAACGACGACAATGAACATTTTTACCGTGCTGGGATTCGAACCTGGATTTCCCGCCTATCGCAAGCGGTCGCCTTACCGTTAGGCTATTCTACCACGACTCACGACCACACCCAAACTTCCACGTCTCGTCAACCACGTTCCTACGTCCTGTACTCCTACATCCATTATGTACGTTACCGCACAGGCGAGACATTTTACTTGAAAGTCGCTTGCCCGGTGCCGGCGGATAAATGTAATATTATTCAGAATTGCGGTACATTGTTCCTTTGTCCCATGCATGTCCAAAAGAGCAGGCACTGAGGCGACTACAACCTGAGGATAATGCTTGGATGGCGAGGTCGTCGTAGATGTCCTTCCCCTACTTTCTCCAGTCCGATCTAATGCTCCAGCGTACTGAACCATACTTAGATTTTTCTGTTCCGCCAGTTGGTGTGTTTCGTGCCACACAACTCATACTGGCAGCAGATCTTGGTACAGTCACCGAGTGATAACGTTTCACTAAAAAACTCAACTTCTATTATTTTAGAGAATTATTATATGTTCCTCAGAGAAAACTTCGATCCACAGACATAACCAAAATTTAAGCAAGATTTCCGTCGCACTTCTCTGATAACAAGTACCTAGCCTTTGAAATGATTTAAATTTCAGTTACATTTCTAATATATTCATTTTTACGTCGTCTCTCTTCATTAACAAACATGTAACTATACAATCGCGATCCTCGATTTAGGCCTGAAGCCATTTCAAGCGGTCCTACATGAAGGAGTAAACATGTAAAACTAAGGTTACAGACATGAAGAACAGTGATGGAAATTTCAAAAGTCAGCAACTACTTGGGTGGACGTTATATGGAGTGCTATAGCTATTGAGTCGTGGCAAACATTCACAGGACTTTATATACAGCTTTTGATACACACGCCCAAGAACCATCTGGATTATGAAATATCCAAGTACGTGCGAAATAGCCTTTGGCGGCGAATATTCGAAACGGCTTAAATCGGAAGCTGGTTGATCGTGAATACGTAAAATCAAATAGATATAGTCGGGGTGGAAAATAAAACTGTCTTTTGAAAACATTTGTATCAGGAAACTAAAGGGCAAATACTTATTTGGTAGTCTTTCCTAAGAATATGCTCACGGGAAATACCCACGATCACTTCTTTCTTCAATAAGTCTGTTGACAGTCTCCCCTACATTCACTCAACGATTCATTGCCAGTGACGATTCGATGGATTCATTTCCAGATCTTATAGTCTAGGTAATAGAGGCAGCGGACCTGAAGCACGAGCAGTAACCCCTTTGTGTCATAAAACGAAGAGACCAGTAGCGTCTCCCCTACTACGAAGCGTGCGCTGCCGGTGGCCGCTTTTGGTTTGCTATGCAGGTTTACATCTTTCGTAACGACTCAATATGATTCTTTCCGCTGAATCTGTTGTAGACTAACGAACCAGAGCACTTATCTAATGTAGTAATTTCCTCTCTCAACACTTCGCGGATAAAGGGTTTATAATGAAAACGCTTTCACCTCTCAATCGCGCAAGAATTATTTCCTAACATGCTCCATGCGACTCTCTCTCTTACGATATAAAATTATATTGTATAGGTACTTATTTGTAGTCTTGTTCTCCCTTCCGATCTGTCTTCCATTCTTTTTATCAGTCATCAGTATTTCGACTAGTTTCATATCTACATCCACATCTACGACTATACTCCACAAGCCGCCTTACGGTTTATTGCGATGAATATTTTGTGTAATGTCTCTTTTTCCCTTTTCCTGTTCCATTCGCGAATCGTCGCGGGAACAACGATAGTAGGTAATCCTCAATATGATGTTGAATATCTGTAATTTCATGATCAGTTCTCGAGATGTACATACGAGGAAGCTGGCGATCATGGGTGAGATTTGGAGAGAGTAAGCGCAATTTTATCTCAGTGTGGCTTTTATTTTTTTAATCTCATTTCCTGTATTATAACTACATTAATTTATATTGATCTTCGTTTGGGCACTGATAACCTCAACGTTGCGCCTCTAAACCACAAACACACACTGCATACGAGGAAACCATTCTTTTAGGAATTATAGGTATTCAACTATGAATGTAGGATTTTGAACTTTCAATAGTAAATCAATTCCTGATGGACAACGCCTCTCTTGTAGCGTCTGTCACTGGAGTTCACTGACGTCACTTGTGACACATTCACGCTTACTAAATTAACCTGAACGAAACGAGTTGCTCTTCTTTGGATATTCTCTATCAGTCTTATCTGGTGCTGACAAACTGACGGGCAAGAATGAAGTATTGAGTGAACGAGCGTTTTACAAGTTACCCTCTTTGTGGGTGGACTACACTTCCTCAGGATTCTACCAATGAATCTCTGCCTCGTATGTGCCTTACGTACAATTAGTTTTATGTCTTTTGCTATAGTGTTCTGATATTTACATCACTCAATGGTCGTTCTCTGAGCCTACAATGTTTCTTATCTTTATAGATCTTACTATTCCGAACAGATGACTGCTAACCAAGTCAGGCTTTGGATAGACTACTTGCCTCCATATTCAGTTCAAAATGTATACATTTAGAACTCTGCTTGGACACTGAAAGCTATTACATCTACATCTACATGATTACTTTGCAGTCCATAATTAAGTGCATGGCAGAGAGTTCATTTAATCACTATAAGCTACTTCTCTACCGTTCCACTACCGAAGGGCGCATGGGAAACTCGAACACATAATTGTTTCCGTGCGAACTCTGATTTCTCTTATTTTATTATTATTGCCATTTCTCCATATGTATGTGGGTGCCAAAAAAAATATTTTCACACAATGAGGAGAAGGTCCTGTCCCTGCGAAACACGCCTTTGCTTTAATGACTGCCACCTCAATGTGTGTATCATATCCGTGACATTCTTTCTGCAATTTCGTGATAATACAGAACGAGCTGCCCTTCTTTGAACATTTTCGGCGTCCTCCGTAAATCCTAGTGTGCAGTTGTCCAGAAGAGGGCTGTGAAGCGTAAGGTAAGCAGTCTCTTTATTACACCTGTTGTATTTTCTAAGCGTTCTGCCATTGAATCACAATCTTTTGTTTGCTCTCCCCACAACTTTATCTATGTGATCGTAAATAGTTTTTGTAATCCCGAAGTATTTAGATGGGTTTACTGTCTTTAGATTTATGCGATTTATCGTGTAACTGAAATTTAGTAGATTCTTTTTAGTGCTCATCTGGATGACTTCTAACTTCTCATGATTTATATCATTTTCCAGTTCTTGCACCATATAGATGTCTTGTTTAATTCATTTTGCAAATTTTGATCGTGTGGTGTATTCGTAAATGATAGCATCATCTGTAAATAATGCACGATGACTGGTCATGTTGTCTCATAAATTGATTATATAGATCAGGAACAACAGAGGGCCTTTAAACTTCCTTGAGGACCGCCAGATATTGTTGGTTTACTGCATGACTCTCCGCCTGCTTTCACGAATTGTAAACTTTCTGACAGGAAACCACGAATCCAGTCACACAACTGAGATGATACTCCACAGGCCCGTTATTTAATTAGAAGTAGCTTGTGAGCAACGGTGTCGAAAGCCTTCTCGAAACCTAAACACATGGGATCAGTTTGACGGCCCCTACCGATAGCACTCATTACTTTGTGAGAATAAACAGCTAGTTGTATTTCACAAGAACGATAGTTTCTGAATCCGTGTTGGCTATTTGTTAATACATAGTTTTCCTCGAGGTGACTTATAATGTTCGAGCACACTACATGTTCCAAAATCCTTCTGCAATTAGACAGTGACATGGGCCTGTAATTCACCGGACTACTCCTATTTACTTTTTTTGTATATTTGTGTGACTTGTGCAATTTTCCAGATTCTGGATACGGATCTTTCTACGAGCGAGCGCTTTATATGACTGCTAAATATGGAGCTATTGTGTAAACATACTGTGAAAGGAACCTGGCTGGCATACAATCTGAACCAGAAGTCTTGCCTTTCTAAGTGTTTTGAGCTGCTTCGTTACACCGAGGATATCTACTTCCGAGTTACTCATGTTGTTTTTTACTCCAGTTCTGTTCTACTTACTTCGTCTTCTTTTGTGAAGGAACTTCGGAAAACCGTGTTTAGCAACTCTGCCGTAGTGGCACTGTCATCAATAAAATCACCACTGATATCGCGTGCTGAACGTATTGATCGCGTCTTGCCGCTGTTGTACTTTACAAAAGACCAGAATCCTTTTGGGTTTTCTGTCAGATTTCGAGAAAGTTTCGTTGTGAAAACTATTAAAAGCACGTCGCATAGACGTTCACGCTAAATTTCGAGTGTCTGTAAAACTTCACCAATCCTGGGACTTTTGCGTTTCTTTTAAAATTGACATGCTTTTTGCGTTGTTTCTGCAATAGATTTCTCATCTATTTTGTGTAACATGGGGATGAATACAATTCCTTATTAATTCATTTGGTCTATATCTCTCAATTGCCGTCGATGTTATTTCTCTGAATTTAAACCACATCTGGTCTGCGATTAAATAGTCAGACTGGAAGGAATGGAGGTGCCTTCTTAGCAAGATGTCAAGCCAACTTTTATCCGCTTTTTTAGATAGAGGTTTCTTGCGTTTATTTTTGCAGGGTCTGAATGTTACGGTATTCAATCTACGCTACAGCAGCCTTATGGTCACTAATCCCTGTATCTGTCATGGTACTCCTTATTTTGTCAGGATTATTTGTTCTTAAGAAGTCAAGTACGTTTTCGCAACTTCTTTAAGGAAGTGTTTCAAATGCAATCAGTTTCTTCTGTGTCGTATATGCTGTAAATTTTGTTTAATATTTTCTCCAAGTTCAGATTTTCTATGAAAGTTTCCAACAGATAAACTTTTATTTTACTGCAATTATGAACACAATATCCACAGCACGCTTGGAAATTAGTTAAACCTTGACAACGCAAGCAGACAAGGAGCTTGCAAAGTATGCGTGAGCCTAACTATCTTAGTACAGAAGAAGGATTTTTTATTTCAATAAATTTAACAAAGATTGGAAATTTTATCTCTTGGGACCCCGCAGGTCTGAAATAAAACTACGTCGTAGCAGCATCTGTCTGAAATCTACAAAATGCACGTGTGCCAGTACCATCAACTGGGTATACTCTCTCTAGAGCAATTAATGCCCCTAATATTTCCTTGCGAAATTGAGAAATGGATGGGACGGAATAGTGCGATAAGCGCCTCCGTCTGGAACAAAGGATCTGAGATGGACACGAATAGCGTCCATTAGCGGTAATCAGAACCGGCGGTCTAGCAAGCCGGCCTGGTAGGACTGAGTTTCAGCTGGACTTTGGACACAAATCGATATCACTGCTGAGCTACTGCAGCAGAGGGACAAGCATATTTTAAGCGCTAACAGTTCTACATGTGGAAACAAATAGCATAGGTGTGGAACACCCGGCGGCCAGGGTGGCCGAGCGGTTCTAGGCAACGGTCGCAGGTTCGAATCCTGCCTTGGACATGGATGTGTGTGATGTCCTTAGGTTAGTTAGCTTTAAGTAGATCTAAGTTCTAGGGGACTGATGACCTCAGCAATTAAGTCCCATAGTGCTCAGAGCCATTTTTGTAGAACACCCGGCCTTAGCTGCAGTATTCGTTGTCACAAAATAGTACCATCATTAAATGTAGTGGACCCAAACAGAGCAGTTACTGTGCCAGATTGCGATAACGAATCACCGCCCCTGCGCTTTCAGATTCATATTAATTCAAACCACCATCCCATAAAGAAAGAGATCTCCGATCGACAAGTTTTTACATGAGTACAGAGTGAACGATACATTAAAAACGACAACTATGATACTCAAGATTTGATACATTCCATACATTTGATTTCTTTTGTAACGTAATTTGCTAACTGTGGTGATTTTATGAGAAAATTTTTTAGACTAATGTTTTATCCTGCGTTGAAGTCCAATAAAATGCTTCACTGAAAAATGCTATGTCACTTCGGCTTAGGTGTGTATTACCTGCAGATCATAATCTTACTTGGATTCTCCAGCTTGAGTAGTTCACACATGTGTGAAAAATGCTTCTACCATATCACAAAAAAGGCGAATATGACCTGGACAGAGTTAGGGATGTAAAAGAAGGGAACTATCTTTTCGGCTGGCAGCTTTCAAGACGTTTAAATCAAAACATCTTGATGTTTTCACGCAAAATTATTTTAGCGTCCTTCATGAAACCAGTCTACCCACAGAAATTTTATCCCCCCATAAAAACATTTGTAGCTATTGTAGGTATGTTTTTCAGCGATGACTGGAGAGACCTCTGGATTTTAGGCACAGGGTCAGGAACTTTTGCCTGTAAATTGCGAGATGCCAAGACCTTGCTCATTGCGTTGGGGAAGTCGGGTATTCCTAAAGGTTTACAGTACACAAATGGCACGCTTCAAAAACCTTCCAAAAGACGTGATTTTTTTGTACGTGAGACCCAAACGAATGAAGAAGTTTGCAAACTTATTTTATACCAAGGTATGAATCAACGCTGGACCAAATCTGAACCATCCGTTTCGCTCCAGTCCGGAGTTATTTAAGGGTGACTATTTTCGCACATAAAATCCGAACGGTGCACAAACGATGCCATTACTTGAGCATTAAATTCAGCCCAATTAAAATCCTTGACAACAGGAATTAATAGCTTTGCACATTTTGCTTGGTTCGTCTTTCAAACCTTGCTTTGTATACTGTAACATAGTTACAATAAGACAGACGCTCAAACGGGTATATAAATGGTCGCTGACTGAATCAAAACCCCATGTTCCCAGGTCAAAAATACGAACCAAGAATAAAGATTTCCCAAAAACTACGATTCTGCGCATCGTCTTTCCATAAATATTTTGTATGTTGCTAATTTTTATACGGAAGAGGAGTTCCCCAAACTCACCAACTTAACGATACCGCCAAGTGCACGAGAGGATATTAATATTGTGAGATCTATGCTATTAACGGCAATCATGGATAAAGTTACTCCACCTTCCTTCTTTTGAGAAGGTATCAGAATGTCACTAGCGTTGCAATGAGATTTTCTTCAAATGAGTGTTTCAAAACTCATCAATCTGACAAGTAAGTACATCGTATTCGTCGTGGTCCATAACAACGAACTTCTGAGCTATGGAGTGGCTGCAGAAGTAGTTCCTTAAGATAAAACACAAATTAAGAAGAAAATGTAATAGTTTTATCATCCATGTTTACAAGCGACCAGACAAAATATATGTCTAATCAATGGTGTTTTACTTAACAGTTTGTTGGACTAGAAGCTAGAACACCTGAGATGTTTCCTAATCTTTCAAGTTCCCACACAAGCACACATCTCTAGCCACAAGACGCTTACAAGGTGAATTTTATTACGTAGCTGCACGTGCACGCAGACTTATTGCTTTACTTATTTACACGTCCTTAAAAAAAAGAGACAAACAATTATACAGTTAATTCATTCTTTCTTACAGTTATATTGTTACAGACAAGTGTAGCTGATAATTATTTTGTATGTTGTGTACAACATTTGCCGGCCGCGGTGGTCTCGCGGTTCTAGGCGCTCAGTCCGGAATCGCGCGACTGCTACGGTCGCAGGTTCGAATCCTGCCTCGGGCATGGATGTGTGTGATGTCCTTAGGTTAGTTAGGTTTAAGTAGTTCTAAGTTCTAGGGGACAGATGACCACAGCTGTTAAGTCCCATAGTGCTCAGAGCCATTTGAACCATTTTGTACAACATTTGTTATTTGCAAACATATTAACCTATAATCTTAAAAATGGGGATGCACTATTTTTCACATTGTTTCACAGGTCACTGTGAGTAGTGTTCAGTGACCTGTGAAGCAACGTGAAACGTAGTGCGCGCACAAACACACACACCACACACACACACACACACACACACACACACACACACACACAAAACCCTTTGTGTTTTTCTATCCGTCTGTCTGAAAAACTGAATCTGCACTCTCCCTCAAATGATCGAGATAGCGAGCCCCATTACCACTCTTGGACATACAGGATTTCACAGTAGTCTACTTCCGTATTCTGAAGAATGATATAAGTGATTATACTATATGAGTAACAAGTATGAAAACTACATTAAATTTCATTACATCAATTTTCAAAATTTTAATTTTTTTGTGAATACACAGTAGAATAGAACATGGTTCTAGTCATGTTCTGCATCTGCTCACACTAACAGAGTTTATACACTGAAACGCCAAATAAACTGGTACACCCAGTTAATATCATGTAGCCCGCATCTCGTGGTCGTGCGGTAGCGTTCTCGCTTCCCACGCCCGGGTTCCCGGGTTCGATTCCCGGCGGGGTCAGGGATTTTCTCTGCCTCGTGATGGTTGGGTGTTGTGTGCTGTCCTTAGGTTAGTTAGGTTTAAGTATTTCTAAGTTCCAGGGGACTGATGACCATAGATGTTAAGTCCCATAGTGCTCAGAGCCATTTTTTTTAATATCATGTAGGGTCCCCCATGAGCACGCAGAAGTGCCGCAACACGACGGGGCATGGACTCAACTAATGTCTGAAGTATTGCTGGAGGGAACTGACACCATGAACACTGCAGGGCTGTCCATAAATCCGTAAGAGTACAACGGGGTGGAGATCTCTTCTGAACAGCACGTTGCTAGGCATCCCAGTTATGCTCAATAATGTTCATGTCTGGGGAGTTTGGTGGTCAGCGGAAGCGTTTAAGGAGTGTTCCTGGAGCCACTCTGTAGCAATTCTGGACGTCTGGGGCGTCACACTGTCCTGCTGGAATTGCCCAAGTCCGTCGGAAAGCACAATGGCCACGAATGGATGCAAGTGAGCAGACAGGAAGCTTACGTATGTGTCACCTGTCAGAGTCGTATCTAGACGTATCAGGAGTCCCATATCAATCAAACTCTACACGCCCCACACCTTTACAAAGCCTCCACCAGCTTGAACAGCCCCCTTCTGACATGCAGGGTCCATGGATTCATGAGGTTTCCTCCATACCCTTACAGGTCCATCCACTCGATACAATTTGAAAAGAGACTCGTCCGACCAGGCATCATGTTTCCAGTCGTGAACAGTCCAATGTCATGTTGACGAGCCCAGGCGAGGCTTAAAGTTCTGTGTCGTGCAGTCATCAAGGGTACACGAGTGGACCTTCTGTTCCGAAAGCCCATATCGATGATGGTTCGTTTAATGGTTCGCACAACGACACTTGTTCATGGCCCAGCATTGAGATCTGCAGCAATTTGCGGAAGGGTTGCACTTCTGTCACGTTGAATGATGCTCTTCAGTCGTCGTGGGTACTTTTCTTGCAGGATCTTTTTCCGGGCGCAGCGCTGCGCGGGGTAGCCGCGCGGTCTCCGGCGTCTTGTCACGGTCCGGTCGGCTCCCCTCCGTTGGAGGTTCGAGTCCTCCCTCGGGCATGGGTGTGTGTGTTGTCAGTAGTGTAAGTTAGTTTCAGTTGGATTATGTAGTAGGTAAGCTTAAGGACCGATGACCTCAGCAGTTTGGTCCCAAAGACCTTGCCAAAATTTCCAAATTCCGGCCGCAGCGATGTCGGAGATTTAATATTTTACCGGATTCTAGATATTCACGGTAAACTAGTGAAGTGGTCGTACAGGAAAGTCTCCACTTCATCGCTACCTCGAAAATGCTGTGTCCCATCGCTCGTGCGCCGACTATAATACCATGTTCTAACTCACTTAAATCTTGATAATCTGCCATTGTAGCTGCAGTGACCGATCTAACAACTTCGACACACACTTATTGTCGTGTATAGGGGTTGCCGGCCATAGAGCCGTATTCTCTCTGTTTAAATATCTGTGTATTTGAATACTGATGCCTATACCAGTTTCTTTGGTGCTTCAGTTTATTATATTCCCATGTCACAGAAATGCAAGCTGCACGCTGAGGAGCAAGACCTACTGAAAATATTACGAAATCCGTCGAGCCACAATAAGAAAAGTTATTCATAGCGGCCGATGTCGTCACATCATTTACCTACGTTTCTACAGCGTGTGGAGGACCATCTATTGAAAATACTGTTGTACTATTCCGTTATATACATTAATATACACTAAATCGGCCTGCACTTCATAAAAACCAGCAGCTCTAACTACCCTGTAGGCAGCTGATACGCGTCTCTCTATAAACCGATAACCGGCAAGTGAATCGAGTCCTGTGAACAAGCGAGCTTTTATCTTGTCAAGCAGAGTTCTAACTTGGCTGATAACTCCTCTTTGTGCAGTAAGACAATCGTAATCCGGCGACAAAAGCAGCGCGCATCAAAGGCTCGCAGCTGGAGCTGGAACTGGAGCCGTGCAGGGAGCGGCGCTGATTACCCACCGCGCCTGGACTCAGACAAAGCCGGCCGCGCTGCCGGCAGACGTGCAGGGCGCGCCGTTTTTCTGCGAGCGCCCTGCTTGCCTGCCTGTTCGTGTCCCCGCACGCACGGCGCGCTGCACCGCGGACCGCTGACACCACAGCTGTATTTGTTCTCAACACTGAGCAAAGCTCTTCCCTGTTTGTTGGCTTTCGATCGGTAGACAGATTTCGACTGTTTATACGCATTCTTCTACAGGGTACTCAGAAATAGTCTGAAGAGCTTGTATGTGTGTTGCAGGATAAGTTGTGGCGAGAAACAATTGTTAAGAATATAATTCGATACTACGTGCCAAATTCGGGTAGAATTAGCCAATCAGACCGCCACGAACGTAAATTCAAGCGGCCTGTCTGAGAAATTGTCGCCACATGTGTTCTTCGTTTGGTTTCCTAAAACCGAACAAGAGAGCGATACAAAAATTGAACATAACCGAGCTAAAGGCTGAGCAGTCTTGTGAATTATCATCTACGCTATGAAAACAACTTACACTAATTTTATCTGGGGGGGGGGGGGGGGGGGCTTGAATTTGCGCGTGCAACGATCTCATTGCCTAGTGTCAATACTACATAAGTCGAAAACGGCGCAACGTATCGAATTCTTTTCTTAACAATTATTTATCAGCACAACTGATCCTTAGACACCGTTACAATATTTTCAGACCATTTCCTCCCACTCTGTATACAATACTAGTCATCAGCACTTTGGCGACCAAGTACGAGCATAACCCGAGCCGCAATGTCGTGTTTAAATAACCGCTCCCGACCACGGATCGGACAGCAATTTTCTCGAAGTGCGAGGCGAGCCACCTTTCGCTCGAAACTGGACTCACTTCGCACGTCAACAATCTTGGGACGTCTAGCTATCTATCCCTTAACAATTGCTGCCTTCTGTTGTCATTTTATAGAACTATTTCGAAAGAAACATTGGTGAACTTAACAGCTGTCCTCGTGAATGGCTGATCCAATATGTGATCGCACTGACGTGATTTAATGCGTGCATTCATAAGATACAGGAGATTTTTTTAAAGAATGATTGTACCGCCCGACATCATTATTTTAAAATGTGTAAGGTATCAAACACCGAATCTAAATATGAAAAATAATTCTGGGCGCTTGTTCTTCTTTTTTAACACGTATTGATCTTTAAGATATATTAGATACACGCATGCCTGAAACGCTTTAAATAACGGTAAACATGGCTGATTTACTAGGGAAAAAAACTATTTTTAAGTGCCTGGTCGTCAAAGAGTTAAACTGCAACTCCAGGAACGACGGCAAAATAAGATTATTTTTCCTATTGTGTGAATGAAGTATGTAAGATTAAATATGTAGGTGATTTGGGGAATATAGGATACCAGTCTTAGGACAAAGAGCTACCATCCCCAACACGGCTGGACATCGAGGTGAGCTGACTGCGTATGACACGTATATCACTCCATCATACTTCTTCCCTACAGCAGAGTTTTCCACAACAGTAACTGGCTAGTAGCTGTGCGACGCTTCCTCAGTAATTAAGACCACATATTTTCAATACGTAAGAGACGGCAACTTACTGGTCTTGACTGGAAGTAGTGCCCCTGCAGTAGACGACATTCCCTTACAATTATTGAGGTCATTGGAAGAACCAGCCATGATAAAGTTATTCCATCTGGTGTGCACGGGACAATGGAAATGTAGCCGGCCTCGGAGGAAATCGGTTTAAGTTCCAGAGAAATGTAGGAATAGGCGAGGGCAATAGTAACCCAACGTCTTATCTTAGAAGATACGATAGAGGAACGCCAATCTACATTTGTAGATTTACGGAAAGCTGTTGAGAGTGTGCACTGGGTTACATTCTTTGAAATGTTTCATGTAACAGCGGTAAACTACAGGGAGTCAAAAGCTGTCTACAACTTGTACAGAAACCAGACGGCAGTTACAAGAGTCGAGGGGCGTGAAAGCAAAGCAGTGGTATAGAAGGGAGTGAGACAGGTTTTTAGTCTATCGCTGATGTTATTCAATCTGCACATTGAGCAAGCAGTAAAGGAAACCAAAGAAAAATTTG
Organism: Schistocerca nitens; assembly: GCF_023898315.1. Lineage (NCBI taxonomy): Eukaryota > Metazoa > Arthropoda > Insecta > Orthoptera > Acrididae > Schistocerca > Schistocerca nitens. The sequence goes on along the minus strand of NC_064614.1, from coordinate 674,246,515 downwards.
TAGTATGAAAATTGTGTCAGACGCTGCAAAGGAAATACAAGTGCAGATGCGCGGGATCGATAGTGCGTTGAAAACAAGTCATAAGATGCACATTAAGAAAAGTGAAAAAAGGTTAATGGAATGTAGTCGAATTAAACCAGGCGATGCTAGTAATAAGGAACTGACACTCTAAAAGTAATAAATGAGTTTTGCTATTTGGATGGTACAATAACTCATTATGGCCGAAGTGGAGAGAATATAAAGTGAAGTCAGATAGTGGCAATAAATTTTTTTTCTGAAAGAGAGAAATTTGTTAACATCTAAAATAAATTTAAATGTTAAGAATTCTCTTGTGAAGGTATTTGTCTGGTTTTTGAAATATGATGCTGCAGAAGAATTCTGAGGATTAGATTGGTAGATCAACTTATGTACTATTGGTACAACTTATGTGTAGGTTCTGAATCAAATTGGGGAAAAATAAATGCACGGCACAACTTGATTAAAAGAAGGGACAGTTTGATAGGACACATCGTCAGGCAAACAGGAACGTTCAGTGTGATACTGGAGGGAACTGTCGAAGTCAGTTTGAAGAGGAAGAGCTGTGCATGATTAGAGTGATCGGTTTCAAATGGATGTGGGCTGCAGTAATTATTCTGAGATGACGAGGCTTACTCTTCGGACTGAGGAACGCTACAACAATATAATCAACAACAAAAATTAGGTACTAGGAATTTCGCGTTTTTATTGTGCCCCCAAAATATTGACATTTATCTGGTGATAAGTTCTAAATAATCTAGTTATTGCATTATGAAGGATTCTTCGAATGGCAGCGAGACACCAGTTGCTCCACCCGAACCCTCGACTCTGATCGACTCGAAACAGCAGCCAGTCGATCTGTCCGTCGAGACCTGCGGAACCCCGCAGAGTCTCTCCCGCCTCCCGCGATGCGACACGACCAGCACTCACGGGAGAGAGAGTGTGGCCAAGAGATCGACTTCACCAAAGCTCTCGGAATATGACTGACTGTGAGGTGACGTTTTTACTTCTGAGCGGAATGTACATTGGTATAAACTTTAGCGATAAGTTAAAACTGTCTTTTACTTTCAAAATGTTTCGGAAAAATGGAAACTTAGAATTAATAGATTGTTTGGTTCAGATGTAAATAAAATGCAGCAAACAATAAGCGAACTCAACACTTGATGAGTAGATAAATCTATAAGATAAAATTAAAGCAAGAGAATGTTAATTACTTAGAGATCATCGGGGACTTGTAGGAACTTGCTAGGCAGTATTAACTCCACGTCTTCTCTTAGCATCTATATGAATACTCTGTAAATCACACTTAAGTGCCTGACAGAGAGTTCATCAAACCACCTTCACAATAATTCTCTGTTATTTCACTCTCGGACGGTGCGCGGAAAAAACGAACACGTATATCTTTCCGTGCGGGTTCTGATATACCTTATTTTATTATGATGATCGTATCTCGCTATGTAAGTCGGCGTAAACAAAATCTTTTCGCATTCGGAGGAGAAAGTTGGTGATTGAAATTTCGTGAGAAGATCCCGCCACAACGAGAAACGTCTTTGTTTTAATGATGTCCACCCCAAGTCTTGGATCATGTCCGTGGTACTCTGTCCCCTATTTCGGGATAATAGAAAATGTGCTGCTCTTCACTGAAATTTCTCGATGTACTCCCTTAATCCCATCTGATAAGGATCTCAGACCACACAGCAGTACTCCAAAAAAGGACGGACAAGCGTACTTCCCACAAAATTTTTACGTGATTTTTCCAATTTAAGTTCTTCGTAATTGTAATTCCTAAGTATTTAGTTGAATTTACGGCCTTTAGATTTAACTGATTTTTCGTGTAATGGAAGTTTAACGGAATCCTTTTAGCACTCTTGTTGATGACCTCATACTTTTCATTATTTAGCGCCAATTGCCAATTTTCGCACCATAAACATATCTTTTCTACAACGTTCTGCAAATTGTTTTGATCTTCTGATGATTTTACTAGCCGATAAATGACATCATCATCTGCAAACAACCTGAGATTGCTGCTATGAGTGTCCTAAATTGTTGATATAGATGAGGAAATTCAGAGGGTCTATAACACTACCTTGGGGAACGCCAGAAATCGCTTCTGTTTTACTACATGGCTTTCGTCAATTACTACGACTTGTAACCTCTCTGGCAGGAAATCACGAATCAAGTCACATAACTGAGACGATAGTCCATATTCCATAAACACGCAATTTTACTACAAGCCGCTTGTGTTGTACATTGTAAAAAGCCTACCGGAAATCTAAAAATACGGAATCAATTTGAAATCCCCTTGTCAATAGCATTCAACACTTAAAATGTTCAAACACAATATATGTTCCAAAATCCTGCTGCATTTCGACGTTCATGATATGCGCCTGTAATTAAGCGGCTTACTCCTTTTACCTTTCTTGAATATTGGTGTGACCCGTGCAATGTTCTGGACAGAAAGGCTTGTTTTTATTAAGTGATTTAAGTTGCTTCACTACTCCGAGGACACTTACTTATAAGTTGCTCATGGTGGCAACTGTTCTTGATTCGAACTCTGTAATATTTATTTCGTCTTCTCAGGTGAATGAATTTCGGAAGGCTGTGTTTAGTAACTCAGCTTTATCAGCACTCTCGTTGATAGTATTTCCATTCCCATCGCGCAGAGAAGGTAACGATTGTGCCTTGCCTTACGTACGACCAGAACCTCTTTGGATTTTCTGCCAGGTTTCGGAACAAAGTTTCGTTGTGAAAACTATTATAAGCATCTCGCATTGAAGCCCGCGATAAATTTCGAACTTCTATAAAAGATTGACAATCTCGGAGACTATGCTTTCGTTTGAATTTGCCACGCTTTTTTCAATGTTTCTGCAACGGTGTCCTGACCCGTTTTTATACTGACGGTGTTCAGCTCCGTTCCGTGTTGATTTATTTGGTGTAAATATCTTAACTGCTGTCGATACTATTTCTCTGAATTTGAGCCAATCTGGTCTACACTTAGATAGTTAATTTGGAAGAAGTGGAGATTGTCTCTCAGGAAAGCGTCAAGTGAATTTTTATCTGCTTTTTTGAATATGTATATTTTTCGTTTTTTTTTTTTGGAAGATTTAGGGGTTATTATATTCAGTCTTGCTACGACAATCATGTGTTCACTAATCCCTGTATCCGTCGTTATTAGCTTAGGATTATTCATTGATAACAGGTCAAGTGTGTTTTCACAACAGTTTACTATTCGCATGGGCTCATGAACTTAATGCAGGAAACAATTTTCTGAGAATGCGTGTAGCACGATTTCGGATGACGTGTTATGAGCACCTCCGGATTTAAACAAATATTTTCAACAACGTATCGAGGGTAAATTAAAATTCACTGCCAGCTATAATTATATGAGTCGGGTAGGTGTTCGAAATTAAACTCAAGCTTTCAGCAATTGTATCATCTGAGTCGTGAGGTCGTTAAGTGGATCCAACTATTATTTTATTACCGTTTCAAAGAATGGCCTCTGCTCATACTAACTCATAGAAACTAACTACTTCAATCTCGCTAGAAGAGAAACTACTTCGAACATAAACAAACACTACACCACCAACTGTGTTTAGCCTATCCTTTCTGAACACGTTAGGTTCTTCGCAAAAGTTTCGGCCGAACTTATCTGCGGCTTTAGCCAGCTTTGAATGCCGATAAAGTTTTGAGCGCCAGTGCTTTCTTTCAGCAATTGGAGCTCTGGTACTTTCCCAACACAGCTGCGTCAATCTGCAACTGTCATACCGATGGTCCCTACATCTACGTTATTTCTATGTTCGATCTGCACTCTTTGAGACTGAAGGCCTTTTCGTGTTTTCCCGAGTGGCTCTAACCTAAAAAATCATCCAGTCCACTCTACACAGCACCTGCTACCCGTGTAGCCGCCTCCTGCGTGTAGTGGACTCCTGACCTACTCAGTGAAACCCGAAAACCAACCACATTATGGTGCATTTCGAGGAATCTGCAGGCCACACTGTCGCAGAACCGTCTGAGCCTCTGATTCAGACGCTCCACTTGGTTCTGTACCAGAGATACGCGATCAGTCTTGTTTGCTACGCTGCAGATGGTGAGCTCTGCTTTCATCTCACGACCAAGACTACTGGCAGCCTTTACCACCCAAAACCAGAGAGAATCTCTCCCAACCCAAAGTGCCACACATCATTGGTACCAACACGAGCCACCACCTGTAGTTGACTGCACCCTGTGTTCTTCATTCCAACTGGAAGAACCCATTCCAGGGCTGCAATACCCCATCCATTATGCATATGGAGTGCACACTGGTTTTCTTCCCCTCCTTGGCAGCGAGGTGGTTAAGGGCCCCATAACGTGCTCAACATTGGAGCTTTCAACTACCAATAATACCACCCTCTGTGACTGCCCAGATTTCGCAGGCTGACCGGTTTCCTTTGAAACAGGACAAGCGACTGCATCTGGCTGAGGGACCGTGTCAGCCACAGACAGCCCCTGAACAGCACCTGCAATCAGTTTGTCAGACTAATCAGGGAGTCCTTATGTGCAGCTTCCTGGAAAATCTTTCACCTCTTGCCACGCCCTGAGGCAGCCTTCCACTTGCCCACAGGTGATGGGTCACCTTACCTGAGTTTGAGGAGTAATTGGGCTGGCCACCGTCGAGTACCGATTAGCAGACGCAGTCGTGCTGCACGTCCATTGGATCTCCATGCCTGGCCCACAACAATGACGCTCATCCACTGCACCTTCAAGCTTTACAACCAAAGTCATCACAGCCTGGAGTGGAGAGTGAAATGCCACCATCTAGGCTAGCATCTGCACACAGAAATAGGTTAACAAGAAGGTTAAGAAGAGGCAAACAGATAGATTTGTAGATTTCAAGAAAGCTTTTCACAGTATCGACTGAATTTACACTCTTTGAAATTCTTGAGGTAGCAGGGGTAAAACATGCATATCGGAAGGTTAAATACAACTTGTACAGAAACCAGATGTCAGTTATGATAAGAGTAGAGGAGTATGGAAAGGAAGTAATAATTGAAAAGGGAGTGAGACAGAGCTGTATCCTATCCCTCACGTTATTGATTCTGTACAATGGACAAAAGGTCATGGAAACCAAATAAAAATTTGGAATAGGAATTAAAATTCAGTGAGAAGACTGATATCTTTCGAGGACATTGTGATACTGTGAGGGAGAGCAAAGGACTTGGACAAGCAGTTGATAGAATATACAGTGTCTTGAAAGTAGAAAATAAGGTGAACATCAACAAATAGCAAAACAAGGAAAATACAGTTAAATTAAGTCAGATGATGCTGAGAGAATTAGATTAGAAAACGAGACACTGAAAGTAGTAGATGAGTTTTGGTATTTGGACAGTAAAATAACTGATGATGGCCAAAGCAGAGAGGATATAAAATCTAGACTGGCAATGGAAGAAAAGGGCTTCTGAAGAAGACATTCACTATCATCGAATATAAACTTAAGTGTTAGGAAGAATTTTCTGAAGGTATTTGTCTGGAGTGTAGCCTTGTATGGGAATGAAATGTGGACGATAAATAATTCAGACAAGAAAAAAATATAAGCTTTTCGAATGTGGAGCCGCAAAAGAATGCTGAAAATTAGATGGGTAGTTCACGTAACCTATGGGGAGCTACAAATGGAATTGGGATGAAAAGAAATTTGTTGCATAACATGACTAAAAGAAGGGATCAGTTGACAGGAAACATTCTGAGATATGAAGAAATCACCAATTTAGTACTGTAGGAATGTGTGGGAGGTAAACATTTTGGCGGGAGACCAAGAGATACACACAGTAAGCAGGTTCAAAAAGATATAGGCCACAGTACTTATTCAGAGCTGAAGAGCCTTGTACGGGACAGAGCAGCATTGTAATCAGCATTAAACCAGTCTTCGCACTGAATCCCACAGCAGCTACAGCAACAACAGCAACAAGCACTGGAAATTGAGTTATGTATTTAAAATTAAAATAGCAAGCACTTGAAAGACAGCAGGAGAATATATTTGGGTTGCCACGTGGATTTATTGAGGAAGGCCGTGTACAATAAGTAGGTAAAAAGAATCGAAAAATTAATAGTTTACGATTTTGAAACAGATATTTGCCTTGGAAATGAAAATAACTGAAGCGTTTGAAATATATTGGTAGTGAAGTAAGCTAAAAATTAACTGTTCTTCTAGGAAATAGGCAGGTTCTCTATGGCGCGGTTTTTCTCGAAATTTTTTATTATTAGTTAAAATTTTATTATGGTTCAAATAGTTCAAATGGCTCTGAGCACTATGGGACTTAAAAGCTGTGGTCATCAGTCCCCTAGAACTTAGAACTACTTAAACCTAACTAACCTAAGGACAGCACACACATCCATGCCCGAGGCAGGATTCGAACCTGCGACCGTAGCGGTCACGCGGTTCCAGACTGAAGCGCCTAGAACCTCACGGCCACACCGGCCGGCTAAATTTTATTATGATTTGTATTGTTGGTTATTATTTAAAATTGAAGTACTCATTGAATAAAAAAGTTTTTCTGTGTGTTTTTAAATGTTATTAATGTTATTAACCTTCTAAATAAAGATGGGTCCTATTAAAGTACCAGGATTCTAGAATTGTTCCATCTGAGGAAAATTTAGGGAACCACTGCTCTAGGGGCTCTGTTATGAGTTAAAAATGTATTTAGAAGGTGGGGCAGGGTCACAGGATAAAGGGGAATATAGCTCTCGCAAGAGCCATAAAGGAATAAAAATTGTAGTGAAAGACAGGTTTTGGAATATGCACTATAAATAATTTGGGATTTGCGCGTAAGCCCGGCTGCAAGATTAAAGAACTGGCAGAGGACATAAAATCTAACTAAGGTTGGTTAAAGTGTGTTCCAGACGATAATAAATGTCCATGACAATCAATGTGTATATTACATAGGTAAATGGTATATAATAGAGTAAAAAACTGAGAATCCAAGTACGTAAACGTTGTGAAGAGCCCTTTAGCCCGCGATGAAAGAAAACTGGTTGTGGACAGCAACAGTTTCCAGCCTGTCCACAGTGTCGCACATGTATAACTAGCATCGGTGACATACCATCACACACAGGTGCTTTTACTGTTCTTCAATCGGTATACATCTTCTAAATGCACTTTGAGTAGCATTTATTAATCTGGTTCTCGGGCGCTTATTATATTCGCACAGAAGAATTGAAAGTTTCTCATTCCGTACATCAGCCTGCCCTGGAAAGCGTCCCTCTCCATTCGGACAGCTCTCGCGATGGAAACGGCACAAAGTCACTATCGACCACGCTGCCTCCTCTTCCGAGAGCAATATCCCCACGGCTTATCTGGATAAGGCAGACCTCCGGCCGCCCTCGGTTTGTCCTGTATCGATGGTGCATGAGCAAAGAGAAAAATTAAACATTCTTTTCCCGAGTCTACTGGTCTGCTATACTCTGCAGTTTATTCAATGCTCTTTCGACTATATAACCTGCATTGGTCTTCAATACTGGACGACGTTGCAGTTTCCCGACCTATAGAGTACACGCCACTAATATTTTCTTCATTTACTGCAGCTAGATAAATACACTCTTTATGTTCCCTGCAGACACTACAAAACGAATTTCAGTTGAATTATAGAGCATTTTCTCCGGTGATAATTAATTTTCTTGTCTTAAATATGCATTATAGTATTTGAAAAATAGCTTTTGATCAGTTTGATTTAAAATCGATAACAATGAAAGTTTTGTCATACTAATACAAATAACTGGCTTACTATTTTGTACAGGTTTTGGTTGAGGTTACTGTTGTCCTTCATTGCAAATGGAAGCCTATCTGCAACAGTATTCTGATTTAGCAAATAAAGTAGTAAAAAGCATAAACAGGCAGATTGATAGAGAACAGAATATCCTTGAAATGCAGAAAAATGTATTATTCTGTAATCACACATGTGACTGATAACTTAGCGCAGACTTTCAGTGTATTAATAAACGGTATATCATATCGAATAAATTATAAGCGGTTTTTAAGTAGGAAACATGCAATTTAAAAACTTGTGGGAAAATACTATTTATTGTCATGTGACGTTTTGTGTAGATACTAAATAGTTACATAGAAAACACATAGAATTGGAAACTCAGAACAGATCAACATATAAATAATGAAATAAAAACTAAATCCAATGTGCTAGTAGTTAGTTTGAACTGTTGTGTATGTAGAGTTTTGCACGGCTTCATCAAATTTCATGTGACTCTGACCTCTATTTCTATTCCACACGTTCTAATTATATTCTTCTTTTTAGTTAGCATATTTCAATACTACATAAAGCCACTAATACATCATTTCTCTTCGACAAAAATGGTTTTATCACAGCAGTTTAATAACCCGATTTCTTCTGTCTTTTGAGTTGCAGTACAAAGCAAAATGCTCTGGAAATGGAGTGTTTACAATAAACTGTTTTCGATAATTCATAGTCACCAGTAAGCGGACGCTGGATGGTAAATTTTAACTGATTAGATTTTTACATTCAGAAATAAGAAAGGAGACAGCGTGTTCCTGCTGTATTCTCAGTCCATATTACATATTAATTCCTCATCAGCACACTATAAGGAAAATATAATATTAACAAGTAAAATTTGCTGTTTTATAATGTGGAAATAAACTACCATGATGATTCAGTGAAGTAATTTATTTTTATTGGAAACAGAATATTTTGCTTGACCATATTTTAATACTTTAATGTGACCATAAGAGCACATTCAAACCCACTTTCGCCAGGGACTAAAATAATTTTTTACAAATAAGTATTTTAATCATCTTCACTTTGAGTCAATATGTCACTGGATGGGGAAAAAATGAAGCTGTTAAGGTGTGATGGAATGCCATGGCTGAGCTAACGATGCAGTAACTGCAACTTCTGAAAGTATCTGTACAATTCTTTGATCGTGTCTGTGGTAAATGTGTCAATTTGCTTATGATATTATATTTTGGTGTGATAGGAAAAAATGAACGTGATAATGTACGAGGTGCATTCAAGTTCTAAGGCCTCCGATTCTTTTTCTCCGGACTGGAAAGAGATAGAAACATGCGCATTGTTTTAAAATGAGGCCGCGTTCATTGTCAATACGTCCCAGAGATGGCAGCACCGTACGGCAGATGGAATTTTACCGCCAGCGGCGAGAATGAGAACCATTTTAAATATTTAAAATGGCGACGTTTTCCTTACTTAAACAGCGTGCAATCATTCGTTTTCTGAATTTGCGTGGTGTGAAACCAATTGACATTTATCGACAGTTGAAGGAGACATGTGGTGATGGAGTTATGGATGTGTCGAAAGTGCGTTCGTGGGTGCGACAGTTTAATGAAGGCAGAACATCGTGCGACAACAAACCTAAACAACCTCGGGCTCGCACAAGCCGGTCTGACGACATGATCGAGAAAGTAGAGAGAATTGTTTTGGGGGATCGCCGAATGACTGTTGAACAGATCGTCTCCAGAGTTGGCATTTCTGTGGGTTCTGTGCACACAATCCTGCATGACGACCTGAAAATGGGAAAAGTGTCATCCAGGTGGGTGCCACGAATGCTGACGGATGACCACATGGCTGCCCGTGTGGCATGTTGCCAAGTAATGTTGATGCACAACGACAGCATGAATGGGACTTTCTTTTCATCGGTTGTGACAATGGATGAGATGTGGATGCCATTTTTCAATCCAGAAACAAAGCGCCAGTCAGCTCAATGGAAGCACACAGATTCACCGCCACCAAAAAAATTTCGGGTAACCGCCAGTGCTGAAAAAATGATGGTGTCCATGTTCTGGGACAGCGATGGCGTAATCCTTACCCATTGCGTTCCAAAGGGCACTACGATAACAGGTGCATCCTACGAAAATGTTTTGAAAAACAAATTCCTTCCTGCACTGAAACAAAAACGTCCGGGAAGGGCTGCGTGTGTGCTGTTTCACCAAGACAACGCACCTGCACATCGAGCTAACGTTACTCAACAGTTTCTTCGTGATAACAACTTTGAAGTGATTCCTCATGCTCCCCACTCACCTGACCTGGCTCCTAATGACTTTTGGCTTTTTCCAACAATGAAAGACACTCTCCGTGGCCGCACATTCACCAGCCGTGCTGCTATTGCCTCAGCGTTTTTCCAGTGGTCAAAACAGACTCCTAAAGAAGCCTTCGCCGCTGCCATGGAATCATGGCGTCAGCGTTGTGAAAAATGTGTACGTCTGCAGGGCGATTACGTCGAGAAGTAACGCCAGTTTCATCGATTTCGAGTGAGTAGTTAATTAGAAAAAAAATCGGAGGCCTTAGAACTTGAATGCACCTCGTACTATATGCTACCGTTAACAAACTCTCGAGGCACTGTGACAAATATTGCAAATAATGCGACTATAACATATAATTCGGAGTGATAGAGAGAGTACGAGCTACTTTTTAAACTCCACAGGTTATGTGATTCTTCAGTTTCTCCCGGTGTATTTCTTGCTCGAACAGTCCACAGATATACTGCTGGTCCATAGTGTCCAAGGGACACAATATTTCGGCGATCAGACATGTCGCCATCGTCAGGTGCGCTGACGAACTGAGCTCCTGAGAGCGGGCGGCTGTCTTAAATCCCCTGGCCCTATGAGGCGTTCTCTCCGAGGTCTGTGCTTCGGTGGTCGCTGAGACGATGGCGTCGGCGTCTCTGGTGGTGTCTGTGTAATTACCTCGTCCGCCCTTATCGTCCATTCGTTTTCTTTGCTGAGCGTCAAAAAAATGGTTCAAATGGCTCTGAGCACTATGGGACTTAACATCTGAGGTCATCAGTCCCCTAGAACTTAGAACTACTTAAACCTAAGGACCTCACACACATTCATGCCCGAGGCAGGATTCGAACCTGCGACCGCAGCGGTCACGCGGTTCCAGACTGAAGCGCCTAGAACCACACGACCACACGGGCCGGCCTGCTGAGCGTCCTTTTAATTAGACTCAGTGCTGGTTCCCATGGCTTGCTGAGTTTATAGCCGCAATCTCGGTTGATGAGTCCGCCCCTGGTACGAATTTCGATAGCCTCTCTAATGGCGCTGTCCCAACATGTAGATGTCTGTGCCAGGACCCTGGTATGTTGGTAGTCCGTTTCGTGATTTTCGGACAAACAGTGCTCTGCGACCGCCGATTTGTTGGGCTACCTAAGTCGAGTGTCCTCTGATGTTCTCGGCAACGATTGTGCTCACTGTCTGTCCAATATAAGTCTGCCGGCCGGGGTGGCCGAGCTGTTCTAATGGTTCAAATGGTTCAAATGGCTCCGAGCACTATGGGACTCAACTGCTGTGGTTATAAGTCCCCTAGAACTTAGAACTACTTAAACCTAACTAACCTAAGGACAGCACACAACACCCAGCCATCACGAGGCAGAGAAAATCCCTGACCCCGGAGCGGTTCTAGTCGCTACAGTCTGGAACCGCGCGACCGCTACGGTCGTAGGTTCGAATCCTGCATCGGGCATGGATGAGTGTGATGTCCTTAGATTAGTTAGGCTTAAGTAGTTCTAAGTTCTAGGGGACTGATGACCTCAGCAGTTAAGTCCCGTAGTGCTCAGAGCCATTTCAACCAATATAAGTCTTCCCACACTGACATGGAATCTGGTACATGCCGGCCTTCCGCAAACCGAGACTTTCCAATAATGCTCGTGTTTTATTGGGTGGGCCAAAGACAGTTCCTACTCGATGTTTCCTCAATATTCGTCCTATTTTCCCTGATAGTGCGCCAGTGTACGGTATATAGGCAGTGGCTGTCTCTTCGCCCGTGACTTCTTCCGTCAACAGTTGTGCCCATTTAGA